>NW_024070192.1:18217946-18347045 GCF_014754425.2 Oryx dammah | reverse complement strand
CGGCGGCGGCGGGGCGGCGGCCGGGGCGCGCTCCCGCTCCTCCCGCAGGGGCCGCCGGCGCGCCGGCCGCGCCTCGTGCACGTCGACGCCCGAGTCCAGGCTGGCGTCCGTGCTGCGGCCGCCGCCGCCCGCCTGCAGGTCGATGTACGAGTGGCGCACTTGCGAGTTGGAGCGCCCGTCGAGGGACACGAACCAGGCGCGCGGGTGAGGCTTCACACCCAGTTCCAGCAGCTTCTTCTCGGTCAGGGCCTGCAGCTCTCCGTTGAGCTGCGCCATCGTCGACTCGTTGAACAGCACCGGGATAGTGACCGAACCGCTGACCGGCGCCGCGCGCCCACTCCCCCAGCCCTCGCCGCCACCACCCCCGCCGCCCTCGCCCCCCGCGCCCGAGTGGCCTGGCATCAGAGGGCGCTGGGGGTCGGGCTGGGGAAAAGGGCGTGCGGGGCCGGGGGCCGCGCCCTCGGGCGGGGCCGACTCCTCTCCTGCCCCCGTTGCGCCCGCCTCGCCTCCTAGCCGCACGTAGTGCGCGGGGATCACCAGAGTGGGCATGACGTTGCGGTAGACGCTGTCCTTAAGGTGGTCGATGGAGCCGCAGAAGATGAGCTGCCCGGCCTGGCTGAGCGACGGAGGCCGCGCCAGCTGGTCCACCGACTGCGACAGCAGGAAGTCGGGGGTTTTGCTCTCGGCCGCCCCCTTGTGGCCCAGGTAGTGCTCGAAGGGCGGCGGTGGCGAGGGCGGCTCCTGCAGAAAGGCCGGGGTCCCCGGGGCCCCCCGCTGGTACTCCTCCAGGCCTGGCTCCAGCCCGGCGGGACCCTCGACGGAGCGGGCGCCCTTGAGCCCGGCGCCCTCGCCCCCGCGGGCACCCGTAGGCTCGGCGACTGGGCGGCTGGCGGAGCGCGGCTTGGCACGGAAGAAGTCGTCCCGGGAGGTGGTCAAGTCCCGGGAGCTGGAGAAGGCGGAGTGGAGGGGCCCTGGAGGTGGAGCCTCGGGGTCCCCCGACGTAGCGGGCTCCAGGGGTCCCCCACAGATGAGGTGGAGCTGGGACATCGAGGTGGCCTGGTCTCGTTTGTTACCGTCAGAGGGGCCGGAGAGCTGCAGCTTGCGGTGCTGTTGCCGCGGCTTCAGGCAGCGCCTCCTGGAGACACGGGGGCAGATCAGGGTGTCAAAAAGGGTGGGGGTCCCTGACCCTGAAGTTGGAAGATGGGTTTGGGTATAGTTGGAGGGGGTCCTAACAATGCCTGGGACTCAGGAGAGAGGATGGGGAGCCCAGGTGGATCCTGGGAGAGGTTTGTGGACAGAATTGGAGTGTCTGTGGGAGGTCCAGCAGGCAGCGGTATCTATCTGGGTCCCACCTCGGGGTAAACCGCACTCCGTGGTTCATGGCAGGTGCAGTGAAAGCCGGGGAGGGACCTAGGCCAACCAGGGCCATGTGTGGCCTCAGGTCCCCTGGAAGTGGGGGCTGGGGTGGTAGAAGCAGCTGCAGATGGTCTCTGGAGGGGCCTGGCCTGCAGCTCCTGCCTCCTCTCCCGGACTTCTCTGAAGTCACCAGTCTTTCCTGGCAGCGCCTTAAGAATCCCAGTGGTGTTTTATGCATCTCTGGGGCCCCAGCACCTGGCTCAAGACCAGGCATGGAGCAGGCCTCAGGCCATGGCTGGGATGAGGGGGCTTGGGCATCGGGAGGCTGTGGGAGGGGATAGGGGGCACTCACCGACAGTAGTAGACGAGCAGACACAGCAGAATGAGCACGAGCAGGGCCAGAGCTGCCAGGATGGTGAGCAGGAAGATAGTGTGGTAGGTGCCGATGTCCTGGATGCCCGATGTGATGGTGACCAGCCCTGTGCCAGGTGAGGGCTTAGCATTCCCAGGGGTGGCTGTCCCTCCTGCCATTCAGAAGGAGTCCACTCTCCCCGCCTCCCCTTCTACCACCACTCCCGGTCCCTGCTGCCCCCCCAACTCTCACCAGCCGTGGGGGAGGCCATGGCGGCTGCCCAGTACCCCAGCTGAGGGGAGATGAAGGTCCAGTAGAGCTGCCGGCCTTCCTTTCGGATCACACCTGTGCCATTGCGTACCCACAGCCCTGGGAGAGGCAGGGCTTTCAGCAAACTCAGTGTCCCCAACTTAAGTCCCACTTTTTTTCCCCAAACTCTAGCACCTGCACAACCCCCCCCAGGCACTCACCACTCTTGGGGTCGAACCTCCAGGCTGGAATGCTGGTGCCCACGGCGAGGGCACGAGGTTCTGAGGGCACTGGCAGGGATAGGTGAATGGGGCCTGAGAGCGGCACCTCTGTCCCATTACCTGCCAGCAGGTGCACGCTCACAGCGGCCACGGGCATCAGCTCCAGCCAGGAGCCGTTGCCTGCAGGAAGGGGACACAAGGGCTGAGGGCTAAGTCCTGGTGGTGGCGGGGCGCGGTGGGGGATGGGGGGCAGAATCCCTTCTGTGGCTGGCACCCAGCATACCTGAGCTGGAGGCCTCCGTGCCCAGGAAGGCAGGGAAAGCCCGCATTTCCTGCTGGGTGCTGGCAGGTGTGAGCGAAGCCCAGAGCTGGCTGTAGGTAGAAGTGACGGGCAGGCGGGCAGCCCGGCGCTGGAACTGCACCCAGGGCTGGGAGCGGGCACCTGGAATGGAGAGAAGGGCTGCAGTGGCCTGGCCAGGCACAAGCTGCCCCAGAGACCAGAACAGAAAGCAAGTATCTGAGGCAGGGGTCCCCAACCTCCGGGCCACGGACAGTACCTCCTGTCAGATCAGCAGTGGTGTTAGATTAGGAAGAAAGTGCACAATAAAGATAATGTGCTTGAATTATCCTGAAATCACCCCCAAGCCCGGTCTGTGGAAAAGCTGACTTCTACAAAACCAGTCCCTGGTGCCAGAAAGGTTGTGAACCACTGATCTAAGGAGAAGGGGAGCCAATGGGTCAGAGCACGTGGGAAGGCCAGGGAGGGTGGTAACTTGGGGAGAGAACTGGGCAGGCTTAGAATGGTAACTTTGAAGGGGCAGGGCCCTGAAATCTGCTCCAGTAACTACTAGACACACAGGGCTGTTAAGCACTTGACATGTAGCTAGTGGGACTGGGGAACTGCATTTATTTTTCACTCTAAGAAGTTTAATGAATTTTTAATTTATTCAAATTTAAATAGCTACACGTGGCTCCTGCATTTAACAACTTAGGTTTTGGATGTCTGTCTGTCTTGAAGCAGAGGGAATGTATAAATAATATTCCAATATAATATGGTAATAGCTAACATTTACTAAGCTTTCAGATATGCTGGGCACTGTTCTAAGCAGGTTACTTACATTAACCCCTGTAATTAGCACAACAGCCCCTGAGGTAGGTGCCTTTATTATCAGCCCCATTTTAAAGATGCAGAATTAGAGGCAGGAAAGATTCAGTAACTTCCCCAAGGTCACTGGAGCCCGATGGAAGCCCAGGCAATCGGGTACCAGGGCCCCTCCCCTCACTCACCATAACATCCTGCCTCCCTCTTGAAATAGCAGGTTGCAAAGGGAGCTTGCCCTGCCTATCTTGGGAATAGTCTATGGAGCCCTGCAGGGTGAGTAAGACTCAGGCAGGAAAGAAAGTGGGAAGGGACTTCTCAGAGGACTGACAGGAGGAAGGCCTGGGGCATGAGACGACTGGCTGGTTGGGGGAAGACAGGTGACTGGAGTGGGAGGCAAGCAAGGCAGCCAGCAGCACACAGGCTCATGGAGGGCTCTGCCAGCTTTGTGAAAGAGTCTAGGTTTTCTACTGAAAGCAGTGGGAGCCGTGGGAGGGCTTTCAGCTAGGGGGCAATAAAGGGTTCCTCTGGCATTTTAGAAACCTCCAAAGACATTTTAGAAGCCTCTGGTTCAGGATCAGAGAGAAGGAGATGAGCAAACAAGAGTAATGTGGAGATAAGGATTCAAGCTAAGAATATAAATTGGGGAGGGGAGGCACCCTGTTCAGAACCCACATTGGCTCCCCAGTACTAGCCAGATGGAAGCTACCCTCTGCCTGGCTGCATCAACCAGTCTACACCAGGCACCCCTCCTGTACAGCCAGACCAGAACACCCTTACAGTCCCTTTCTGCCCCTGCATCTATTTTTTGGAGGAGCAGGGGGGCGCTGTGCTGGGTCTTGCTGTGGCTCATGGGTTCTTTGTTTCAGCGTGTGGACTTTCTCTAGTCGCAGTATGCAGGCTCTAGAGCATGTGGGCTTAGTTGCCCCATGGCATATGGAATTTTAGTTCCCAGACCAGGGATCGAACCCACATCTGCATTGGAAGGTAGATTCTCAACCACTAGACCACCAGGGAAGTCCTTGCCCCCGAATCTCGATTCTGCTCCAGTGAAGGTGCCTTTGCTCCCTCTTCATGAGCCCACTTGTCCCACAGCTCCCATCACCAGCTCCTCTCACCCTGCTGTTGTCCCACGTGAAGGTCCTCTCAGTAGTGAACGCAGCTGCCCTCCACTCCACAGCCCTGCCTACTCTGGTTATTTCAGGGTTTGCAGTGTTCTGTCTTTCTGTTTGTCAGTGAATTCCACAAGGCGAGGAGCCAGTTAATTTTCCTCACCATTATCCCCCAGCACACGACCTGGCACAGCACAGGGGCTGCAGCAAGTATCAACTGGGTGAGACTGAAAGTCTAGGGGTGGACAAGGTCCACTGCGGGATTGCTCCAGGCCTCACACTTGATAGGTGTTCTGTGTCTGTGGATTGACCCTAGTATTGAACATAGTCAGGCACCCAGTAGGTGCACAAGAAGTGCCTGTAGATCCACTGAAGACAAGGTGGCAGGAAGTGGGAATTCTAATGGTAGGAGAAGAGGGAGAACAGAAACCACGAGAAGCCCCCCAAACAGCAGGTGTTAATTGACCACCTTTTGTGCTGTTTTTCACCTGCCTGATGCCATTTAACCCTTAGCTCAATTTGACAACATAGATCCTATCAATATTCACATCTTACCGACAAACTAACTGAGGCTCAGAGAGGTTAAGTGACTCGCCCAAGGGCACCCAGCCAAACTGTGGCAGAGGGGAGCACTCTATACCCAGGTCAGGGATAGGGAAGGGAGGCTGGAGTGGGTGGAGGAGAGGGGACTGGAGAAGGGAGAGTCTTACCAGGAGAGCCCAGGAGGATGTGCACCAGGTCCTCATAGAGGATGAGGGTGGCCGGCCGCTCAGGGAGCAGGTAGAGGCTGACTGACGCATACACTGCAGGAGGGGTGGCCTGTCAGCTTAAGAGAAAGCCCCCCTCCCCCAGGCCGGGCACTCCCACCATCTGAATCCCAGTGACTTCATCCTCTCTCAGCCCCTTCTGCATACCCCGGCCCAGGCAGCAACTGCTAGAAAGCCTGCCCCTCCGCCCCCAAGAGCTATTTTGGGAAGGGGCTGATGGGGTCAGCTGCTCCCTCCCCCCACTCCAGCTGCCCCTGCACTCACAGGGCAGCTTGTCAACACGCCAGGGCACAGAGTTGGTGAGGAAGCCAGGGCGGGCAGCAGTAACCAGCACCCAGGTGCCCAGGCGGTAGCTGAGGGGCAGTGTGGCCACGCCCTCTGAGTCCGTGGTGCCGGCAGCCAGCAGCATCCGGTTTCCAAACACATCCACTGAGGCCCGGGCCAAGGGCACCAGCTCCCCGCTCACATACACCTGCACCTTGATCAGGATCTCTGTGGGCAAGATCGGGTGAGGGGAGTAAGGAGGAGGGAGCGGGGATGAGAAACCCAGGAGGAGCCTCAAGATCAGAAGAGGGAGCTGTGGTTGGGAGTGGCTTTGGGACCCAGGCTAGACAAGGTATTATGAGCCAGCATTTATAGAGCCCTCATGTTAACCTCACATTAGCCTGTGAGGTAGGCGGTACTGTTAACATATTTCATCAAGTCTAACACATGCACATTTTGACATTTTAACATTCTGAACTCAGGCTGTGCGTAAGATTGATGATATCATAATTGTAATCCGGCAGCGTTTTTTTTTTTTTTTTTGCTGGCACATGAAATAAATAATGGTGTATCTTACAGTCAGTGATGCATTAGACCCAATAAAATATGCTTGTAGCCCATTTTATAGCTAAGGAAACTGAGGCTCAAAGGGTTTAGATTCTTGCCCTACAGTTAAGTAGGAGATCTGGGATCCAAACCTGGGAGTCTGTCTCTAGACCCAGATCCTTAACCACTGGACTCTATGGGGGTGGTGTCAGGGAGAGGAGAGGGAAGGAGAGCTGAGAAAGGATGAATAACCGGCAAACCAGGGATCTGCAAGTGGAGCAGAGAGGAAAGCGGTCAAGAGTCAGTCATTTGGAAGGGAGGAAGAGGGGTTGGGGCAGAGTTTGGGTTCTCAAGAAAAAACCCGAGAAAGGGACACCAGCAGGCTGGCCATTCCCATCATTCAGCCTCTTCCCAGAATCCTGTGCATGAGCCTGTCTCCCTTCAGATTTAGGGACTCAAACAACCCCTGAGCTCCAACAAGTACCCCCTGACCCCTCCCCCTCACAGGGACTGCCAGCCCCCTCCCAGCTGGTCAGCTACAGCCAGTCACCATGGCAACGCCCTCATTCCTCCCAGGAGATGGGCAGCGAGCTGGGGCCCTGGCAAGGGGAAGGAGATCTGGGGGGCCGACACAGGCCCAAGGGTAACCAGTATAGAGGGGGCTGGGAAGCGAAGTCTAGGTCTTTCTTTGCAGCCACCTTGGCCCCTGGCCCCAGGATGGTCTGGCCAGGATGGGCCTGCAGGTGTCCCGAGCTCAGAGGGGCTGACAGAGGAGGGACCAGGCCAGAGTTGTTCTCATGGATTCTGCAGCATCCTCTCTGACCCACAGCGCTAACTACCCCTTCCTACTCGGCGCAGTTCTTCCTCAAGAACATCCTCACCCCTCTCTTGTTGCTAAGAATGGGAGTAGGTATCTTGTCTGAAAAGGTACAGAGGCCGCAGTGTGGGGGCCCCGGGGGAGTGGGCGGGGTGCTAGACACAAACCTATGAGAGTCCAGGTGCAGAAGGACGAGCCCGGAACTGAGGGCAGCAGGGCACGAGGAGGTCATGGGGCCTCACGTGGAGTCTGACACGCAACAGCGACAGGTGTCTCGTCTCAGGCTTTCAACCAACCCCAGGGCCAGCGCCACGCCTGCCCTTGGCATCCCGTCCAGCTGTTCGCCTGAGCCCACCTCCCTCTCGCCTCCCAGGCCAGAGCCCAGCTCAGAGGGTGGGTGTGCATGCACTCGACCCTTTCCTGCTTTCGGGTTCTCCTGGGTACTGAGCCTGTCCACACTCCCCCTCTCCTCACCACCACCCAGCAGGAATTCTGAGAAGCCAGAGGGGCCTGCGGGCTCCCCACCCCTACCCCGGGCTAGGAGCAGCTGGATGGAGCAGCTGGGAAGAAGGGACCTGGGAGTCTGGAATATGGTCATTTGAAGGAATGCCTTGGGTTCAAGGGCCAGAGCCTCAGAAAAGGGGAGGGGTCCTAGGGAATAAGACAGGGGTGGGCAGGTAAGGCCTGAGGAGGCATCAATGCCAAGCTGGGGAGGGGATGGGCAGGTGCCTAGCAGAGTCCCCCTTTCTCCTGAACCTGGGCCCCTAGCCAGCAACCTGGGAGAACCCCCTCTTCTGGCTCATTTCCAGCCAATTCCCTGGGCTCCCTCCCCAGGCGTGCAGCTCTTGAGGAAGAGGCTTCCTGAAAAAACAGGGCCCCTTCCTACCCATCAGAGCCTCCACCCCTGCAGAGAGCAGGGGAGACTGAGGCCAGGGAGGTCCTTCCCCATTCCTCAGAGCTTGACATTCCACCCAGGATCCGCCTGTCCAGGCTTCAGCCCTGCCTCATTCCAGGAGGAAATCCGACCCCCTCCCATCATCCGGACCTTACTTCCCTCATCCAGACACCACCCACCCTCCTGCTTTTCCTGCCAGCTCCTTGATGGAAAGGCAAAGAGTAGAGAGCACCATGTCAGGCCGGGATGTGGCTCAGAGGCAGGAGTGGGGAGGACAGTGGCTGGGGTGGGGGGCTGGGGGTCAGGGGCTAGGAGGCAGGTGCAGGGCTGGGGTGGGGTGGACGCCCCTGAGAACCCTGGCATCGGTAGGGAGTCATGGCCTAGCCCTCCCGCCCTCTCCCGCGGCAGGAGCCAACCCCGCCCCCACCTCACACCCACCTGGGCCCGTGAGGCGCTGGGAGGGTCTCCTCCACTGCGATGGAGAGGTAAGAGGAGGAGGGGGTGAGCTGGGGGCGGGCTGGGGCAGGAGTGGCTGAAGGCTTGCTGGACGGGGACCCAGGCACCTGCCCTTCCAGCCGACACTGCCCACAGCCAGTTAGCCAGCTCAGCATGGCTCCTCCACCAACCACAGCCCTGCCATGCGCCTTGAGCTGGGAATCAACGTACCCCCTTTTCCAGACAACCCCCCAGCTGCAGCCCCTCCTCCATCACGGGCCAATCGGCGTTTCTTTGGTGCACCCCAAATTCTGAACCTGGGGCCAGCGGGGGGCAGTTAGGCTCCAGGGCGAAGAACCCCATTCGAGCAGCCAATCCGCCCACCGCCTCACCCACTCCCCCTTCTCCCCTCCCCCCTTCAAACCCAGCTCCAGGCGCCCAGCCCCCGTCCAGGCCCAGGGTGGCAGCCGCTGCCTGCGCCCCCAACCCAGCGGGAGTCGGGAGCGAGGAACCCGCTGGGGGCTGCGGAGCGGGCGCCCGCCCCAGCCCGCCCCTGGGCGGGTGTCTCCGATAGACAATGGCTCTGGCAGCAGCGCCTCGCGGACCAGGAGGGAGAAAAACAAGGCAGGAGGGGGCGGTGGCACGGAGCCTGGGGACCCTGGCCCTCCCCATTGTGCCTCCCCGAGACCCCCGTCCGGCGGTCTCCCTCTCCCTCCCTCCTCTCCCCCGTAAGCGACGACCCCAGGTCGCCTAGCTCCCCCCACCCAAATCCAGGGAATAGAATACCCCTCAATTCACAAGCGCCGCGAAGAAGCGGCTGGCGGGCGGGTCCCGATCGGGGGTAGGAGGGGTACGCAGGCCCAGGATCAGTGCCCCTCCCGACCAAGACTCACCCTGCGGGCTGGGGGGCTCCGGCGGCGACTTGCCGGGAGCCCGGGAGGCGCCGCCGAGCAGCAGCCCCAGCAGCGGCAGCAGCCGCGCGAGGACGTTGGGGCCACTCGGCGGCGGCATCGCGGGGCTCGGCCCGGCCCTAGCGGCCCATGGCTCCCGCCCGGCCCCGCTCGGCCGGCCCCGCTCAGCCCCAGCTCAGCGCCGCGCCGCGCGGCTCGGGCTCCCGCTCTGGCTGCGGTGGCCGCTCCGCGCGATTGTCTCCGCCTGGAGCCGCCGCCAGCGCCCCCTGCAGGCGGCGCCCCACCCCGCGGGCCTCCGGGCGCCGCCCCCTCGATGCCCGCAGCCCACTCCGCAGCCCCCGCTGCGCGCCCAGACCCCCGGCTGGAAGGGAGTGTAGCGAATAGGGTCAGTCCACTGGGGTTCTCGGAGTTCCAGGGCCCTCAAAATTGGGTGCCAAATTTGGGGGGGGGGGAATTGCTGTTGCTTACAACACAAAGAGTTGCTCATGAGTGTCTCCGAAAACTCAAGAACTGCGCGGTCCTCTCCGCACAAACAACCTGCGCGGTGCTGGGAAGGTAGGGTGCAGTCTCGTTGGGAATAACCCCGGTCCGGGTTCTGTCTAGCTTCTTCCTCCTCTTGAGTTCTAAGCAAGTTCCTTAGCCTTCTGCTCCACAGCCTTCCTTTAAGATGAGAGTTGTGGTAATCTCTGCCTTGTAGGATTATTGTAAGGATTAAGAGATAATGATGCAAAGGGTGCTTTACTGGAGCGCAACAGATATTGCTGTTGGCTCAGGGTGAGGTTCACCCTCAGGGTGAGGCTCACCACTGCCCGGTAGTATATTCATCCCTGGGCAAACCAAATGCTTAGAACCGCACGTTTGAATTCCACACTGGAAGCTTGCCCTGGCACCCACCAATCTCTCCTTCTTTCCAGTTTCTGGTCATCTTTACCATTCAACTTGGTCAAATCCTCACTAATCTGTATCCCTCTTCTGGTTTTCTCTTGCTTGTCACCTTCTCTTTCTCACAATATGGTGCCCTGAAGGGGCCTGGACACTTAGGGTAAGGAACTCCCCATCCCTCAGAGGTCAAGCTTTTTTCCTGGTTAGGTGCGTCTGTTGGGTCTCCTGACAAGGACACATAATTATGAGCTTGTGAACAAAACCACCTGATTGATTCTTTCTCTCTTTCCCTCCCTCCTTCCCTTCCTCTCTCTCTCATTCTCCCTTCCTTCCTCCCTTCCTCTATCCCTTTTCCTTTCTTTCTCACAAATTTCCATCTATTCATATTTCCCCCGTCTAATTCTTATGTAACCAATTTTTTTTTCACAACCTCAACACAGGATTTAGCACTCATTCCTGGTGAATTTCATCTTGTTGGTTTCAACCCAACTTTACAATCTGTCAAGGCTGCCTTGAATCTGCTTCATCACCCATTGTATTGGAGCTGCCTCTCAGCCAGCAGCCATCTGCAGGGTAAAAGCAGCTTTGCTGTCTCCATTCACGGGACTCATGACAATACCAGGCAGCCCAAGCATGGAGCTTTGGGATGCCCCCACAGAGATTGCCTCTCCTTTATCAAAATTGTTCAATTTTAAATCTGCATCTCTATCATCCAGGTCACATTTCTGTCTTGTTTATAAGGACAAATGCCAAATGATTTGCTGGATCAAGATAAATTGTCTGGGGCCATCCAATTACAATGGCGGCGGGAAGGGAGGGTTTGGCTGCTATTCAAGGATCACAGCTTAATCTTTTCCTAAATGGTCACAGTCACCCATGAAGAAAGCTGTTCTGGAACCTGCCATGCATGGATATCAAATTGTTCTCTTTACATAATTTACCTTTTACCCCTTTGGGTAAAATCAAATGCCAGCAGCTCTTGTGTGGTAAATTTGTTCATCAATGGCTTCCCTCAACACTCAGCATCAAGTCCAGAGTTCTTCCCCATGGCTGCAAGGTGCTGCATGCCTGCCCCCACCCCTGACTTCATCTGGATTCCTCACCTGCCTTCAGCCCGAGGGTCTCCTTTTGCTTGAATACGTCAAGCCTGTTCCCACTTCAGTTCAGTTCAGTCACTCAGTCGTGTTCGACTATTTGCGACCCCATGCACTGCCCCATGCCAGGCTTCCCTGTCCATCACCAACTCCTGAACCTTATGCAAACTCATGTCCATTGAATCGGTGATGCCATCTAACCATCTCATTCTCTGTCATCTCCTTCTCCTTCTGCCTTCAATCTTTCCCAGCATCAGGGTCTTTTCCAATGAATCAGTTCTTCACATCAGGTGGCTAAAGTATTGGGGTTTCAGCATCAGTTCTTCCAATGAATATTCAGGATTGATTTCCTTAAAATTGACTGGTTCCTTAAAATCTCCTTGCAGTCCCAGGGACTCTCAAGAGTCTTCTCCATCACCACAGTTCAAAAGCATCAATTCTTCTGCACTCAGCTCTCTTTATGTTCCAACTCTCACATCTTTACATGACTATTGGAAAAACAAGCTTTGACTAGACAGACCTTTGTTGACAAAGTAATGTCTCTACTTTTTAATATGCTGTCTAGGTTGGTCATAGCTTTTCTTCTAAGGAGCAAGCGTCTTTTAATTTCATGACTGCAGTCACCATCTGCAGTGATTTTGGAGCCCCCCCCAAATAAAGTCTCTCACTGTTTCCATTGTTTCCCCATCTATTTGCCATGAAGTGATGGGACCAGATGCCGTGATCTTAGTTTTCTGAATGTTGAGTTTTAAGCCAACTTTTTCACTCTCCTCTTTCACTTTAATCAAAAGGCTCTTTAGTTCTTCGCTTTCTGCCACAAGGGTGGTGTCATCTGCATATCTGAGGTTATTGATATTTCTCCCAGCCATCTTGACTCCAGCTTGTGCTTCATCCAGTCAGGTATTTTGCATAATGTATTCTGCATATAAGTAAAATACGCAGAGTGACAATATACAGCTTTGACATGCTCCTTTCCCAATTTGATGTCCAGTTCTAACTGTTGATTCTTGACCTGCATACAGATTTCTCAGGAGGCATGTAAGGTAGACTGGTATTCCCATCTTTTTAAGAATTTTCCACAGTTTGTTGTGAACCACACAGTCAAAGGCTTTGGCATAGTCAATAAAGCAGAAGTAGATGTTTTTTCTGGAACTCTCTTGCTTTTTCCATGAGCCAATGGATGTTGGCAATTTGATCTCTGGTTCTTCTGCCTTTTCTAAATCCAACTTGAACATCTGGAAGTTCATGGTTCATGTACTGTTGAAGCCTGGCTTGGAGAATTTTGAGCATTACTTTACTAGCATGATGATTGCAATTGTGTGGTAGTTTGAACATTCTTTGGCATTGCCTTTCTTTGGGATTGGAATGAAAACTGACCTTTTCCAGTCCTGTGGCCACTGCTGTTTTCCAAATTTGCTGACATATTGAGTGCAGCACTTTCACAACATCATCTTTTAGGATTTGAAATAGCTCAACTGGAATTCTATCACCTCCACTAGCTTTGTTCATAGTGATGCTTCCTAAAGCCCACTTGACTTCGCACTCCAGGATGTCTGGCTCTAGGTGAGTGATCACACCATTGTGGTTGTCTAGTTCATGAAGATTTTTTTTGTACACTTCTGTGTATTCTTGCCACTTCTGCTTAATATCTTCTGCTTCTGTTGGGTCCATACCATTTCTGTCCTTTATTGTACCTGTCTTTGCATAATATGTTCCCTTGGCATCTCTAATTTTCTTGAAGAGATCTCTAGTCTTACCCATTCTATTGTTTTCCTCTATTTCTTTGCATTGATAACTGAGGATTGCTTTCTTATCTCTCCTCGCTATTCTTTGGAACTCTGAATTCAAATGGGTATATATTTCCTTTTCTCCTTTGCCTTTAGCTTCTCTTCCTTTTTCAGCTATTTGTAAGGCCTCCTCAGACAGCCATTTTGCCTTTTTGCATTTCTTTTTCTTGGGAATGGTCGATCACTGCCTCCTGTACAATGTCATGAACCTTCGTCCATTATTCTTCAGGTACTCTATCAGATCTAATCCCTGAATCTTTTCATTCATTTCTCTGCTCATTTCATCACAGGGGCTTTCCCCTGACCACTTTCCCTAAAACGTCAGCCCTCTCCCAGCACCAGTTATTCAATCACTGTCTCCTTATCTTTATTTTGACTCCCACCGATCATACATTAGTTTGTTCGTTCTTTCCTCCTGGTTGAATGTAAGTTCCATGAGCTCAGGGACTTTGTTTCATCCCTTGCTCCATCCTAGCACTGGAACAGGACTAGGCACATGGTAGCTGCTCCATAAATATTTACTGAACTCATGAACTAACACATCTCTCAGGACTTCCAGGAGGGCACCGCATCCCCCGCCCCGCCACCCCACTGCTACTCACTGGCTCCAGCCTCCACCGTGAGATAGCTGTGTTCCACTCCCAGCTCTCCTGCAAGCTCCGTGTCTGTACCCTCATTCCACACTTTAGACCCCTCCCCTTAATGGGGAAAAAGGAACAACAAGCAGCAGGGTAGCCAGAGAGCAATGCCTGCTCTTCTGTCCCCGCTGAAACTCTGCCTTCCTCAGACTGAGGGCTTACTCAGCCTCCCTCTGCCCCTTCTCACTCTGAACATCTTTTTTTTTTTTTTAAGATTTTTTGGGGGCGTGGCTTCCCTGGTGTTCTAGTGATTAAGAATCCCTCTGCCAGTGCAGGGGACATAGATTCCATCCCTGGTCAGGGAAGATCCCACATGTCTGGAAGCAACTAAGCCTGTGTGCCACAACTACTGAAGCCCAGCTCACTGCAAGGAAAAGTAGTCCTGGCTCTCGGCAACTAGAGGAAGCCCAGGTGTAGCAAGGAAGACCCAGAGCAGCCAAAAATAAAAAGAAAATAATAAATAAATCTTACAAAGCATTTTTATATGGACTATTTTTTTCTCTTTATAGAATTTGTTACAACATTGCTTCTGTTTTATGTTTTGATTTTTTGACCCCAGCAGAAATCGAACCCACACGCCCTGCATTGGAAAGTGAGTCTTAACCACTGACCACCAAGGAAGTCCCTGAATACAGCTTTAAGGACCTTCTTTTATGAGAGTGGGGACAGCATATTATCTCAACTCTCAACTCATCTTGGGGTTTATTTCCTCCAAAATCATGGAAAAAAATATTGTTTAAATTCGCCCACCAGGGACTCAGCCTCCCTTTTCTGATGCGCCCAACCTCCCTCTAACCCAACCACCCTGAGACACCCCATTCTCCTCTAGTCTCACTTGGAGGCTCTGCCATCCCTTTTCCCCTTGTTCCACTCTCTCGCTCCTGATACTCCCCCCAGACAGTAATTTGCACCCTAACCCTGGCAGAGACCTCTCTGCTCACACTTCTTCCAGTTCTAGATTCCTCAGCCCAAACATCACCTTGGGCCCCTCTCCTCTTCTGACCCCCAAGAAGAGGCAGCATGCTGTGGAGCTGGGTTCCAAGTTCTTTATTAGGCAGCAGGAGAGGGGGTGACTCAGCTCTGATGGGAGGGAGAGGACATCAGGAGGCAGAGAGAGATGCTGCCCAAGTAGAGGACTCAGGGTCCATCTGATCTCCATCTCCACTATTAGAATGTCACCCTCCCAGCCTTGGGTAACCAGAGATGGCGGGGGGGCAACTCATTGGAGAAGGGACACAACATCACACCCAGCCTTGCTGCCAGAACAGAGATGTGTGGGCTCATCACTCCTCTTCATCATCTTCTTCTAAGGGTGGACGATTCCGCTTGAAGAAGCCAACCTGGGGGGTGCACAGGGACCAGGGATGGGGTGTAAAGGTGATTTTTCAGCCCCAGAGCAGCAATGGAGAATGTATGCTAGAAACCAGCCAGCCACGAGGTCCTCACCCTGGACCAACACAATCCCCACTATATGATCAAGTGGAGGCATTTCCCATTTAGAGATAATGCATGAAACAAAAAAATTTTAACATTTTGCTTTTCATTTCCTGAATTTTTCTGAAGTACTGTTGATTATGTCTCTATATGACTCAAGCATGTGATGGTATATATTTGATTATTATAAGTCTAATGTATGTTTTCCCTAAAAGTACTGTGGCTTTCTAGGGTTTGGACACTTGAGCGAGTTTGAGAACAGTGCAGGTGTTCTCCAGGGGCAGAGGAGGGAATGACCCACCAGGGACACATCGGAGCAGGAAGACCTGGGTCCTTCTGGGGGAGGGACTGAGCAGGGAGGAGGTGAAAATTCTCAGGGGTCAATGGATTCCAGAAGGCAAGACTCTGTCCCTGGGACTCCTGCTCTCAGGGGAAACGGGTCTAAAGGCCTTAGGATTTCAGGTGCCCCCTCTCCCAGGGCCCTGGAAGAGATCCTCTGGAAGGTGATATTCTAATAGTGGATGTGGAAATCAGATGGACCCTGGGTCATCTACTTGGGCCACCATCTCTCTCTGCCTCCCTGTGGGATTGCCTGTCCTCCTCACCTCCTCTACCCCCCACCCCAACACCACCTCAACCTTGCTTCCCGCCTCACCTTCCACATGGCCAGGATCAGGAATGTGAGCAGCAGCAGGCCGCCCAGCACACCTACCAGCACCCACCACACTGGAATCTCTCTCTCCTCCAAGACCCGAAGCAGCTGCGTCTGCACCTGAGGGGAGACCCACGGGTCTCCTCAGTCACCGGGACACTTGCCTTTCCCAGAGACTCAGACTTGCTAGCCGGTGATCTGCGGCCAAGCCACCCACTTGTCCCACCTCTCAGATCCGGGCAGTCCCGGCTGGGCAGGGACTCAGGGGAAGACCAATGGGAGACCCGCGGGACCCTTTCTGCCACCACCATTCCACACCCACCTGAGCTTCTCCGCTGGGCAGGCTGAGGGCAGGCACGGAGTAGGGAAAGGAGGAGACGTTGAACCAAGCGTGCGACTGCAGCACAAACTGATCCAGGGGCCTCTGTATGGGGTGGAGGTGAAAGGCGTTTAACACGAGGCCTGTTGGTTGCAAGAGTCCCAGCCTCGGCCTCCGCTGTAGGGAGACCCGCCCAGGCCTAATTCTATCAGCTCCAAATTAAACCCAGCCCTCACTCTCTCCCCGCCCCTAAAGCCCCGCCTCCTCCCCAAGCTCCGCCCCAAGTACCTCAGGCCCCGCCTCTAGAAGGCCCCGCCCACCCGCGTCCGGGTTCACCTCTTGGAGGATGGGCAGTGACAGGAAGGCCAGCACCGTGACCATGACCCGCTGCCCGCGCGCCATCTCCTGCAGCTCACACTGCACCACAGTACAGGGCGCCGAGTCGCAGCTCTGAGGGGACGAGTCGCAGCTCTGAGGGTCCCCAGCCCCTACTGATCCATCATCACCCCCATCATAGGACCCAAGTAAGACGGGGCTTGGGGGTCGAAGAGCTTGGGCCATGCCTCCCTGTCGGGAAGGGCCTCAGATTCAAGCTTGGGACGTTATCTTTGAATGGGATTGCTCACACTGTCCCAGAGATACAGGGAAAGGGCAGGAAGAAGTGGGTCAATCGTATAGCGTTCAGTACTACGCCTTATTGTAACCCTGCTTTGGCATTTATTTATTTTCTTTAATGTACTGGATACCTTGAAATATACAAGTGCCCCCCCACCCCACCCCACCCCAGACACAAGACGAGCACAATCCTTCATATTCACCTGGAGGTTCCCTGTGAGACCAAGGTGACCCACACGAGGTCCCCACCACACCCTTCTCTCTCCTCTGCCTCCCATCCCCTCTGCCTCTGGGCCCCAGGGTGGCCCCAGCTGGAGACCACAGAGCCTGCTCACCACCAAGATTGGATCTTGGAGCCTTGAGGGCTGCTTCTCCTCCGGCAGGACCGCCTGTCTTCGATCCCGCTTCTGATGGGCTGGGGAAGGGCTGGGGGTGGGCAGCCTCCATTCCAGCTGAGGAGGCAAAGAGGCCGTCAGGTCTCACGCTCTGCCCACCTGCCAGCCCTCCCACAGGGGCCCTGGTTGATGGCTAGGGATTCACGGAGGCTCTCACCTGGAAGGGATTGGGAGAGGGCTCTGAGGCGCACTGAAGGCCTCCCTGAGGATGAATATCCAGGATGTAAAGCAGGTCTGAGGGCTGGGACTGGCTGGGGAGGTAGAGGTTGAGGCGGAGACCACTTACAGCACCAGGGCCATTGTTGTGGAGCTGGCAGGGTGGTGGTGGCAGGATGTTAGGAGGCTTAGCACCAAAACCAGCTCCTGGGACCCTCCTACCCCAGCCTGGGGCCCAGAGCCTCCTTCCTACCTCGTAGGTGTGCTCCACTTTGGGGCCCCAGCTGTCAGAACTGTTCTGCCCATTGCCTTCTTCCCCAGCCACCACCAGGGAGGCTGGAAAGGAATTCCTGCAGAGGCCCGAGACGCCCAGAGTGAGCCTGATCACCTGACTTGCCTGTGGAGGTTTGTCCAGGACCCCCTGAGCCTCAGGGCTGTGCCTCTCAACTCCCTTTTGTTTCCCTGGCCTCTCACCCTCTCAACTCCACGTGGGCCACTGCCCGGACTGGCACATCCAGCTCCACCATCTCACTATTTGGATTCTGGCTGTTCTTGCTGTAGGAAGGAGGCCGAGGAGAAACAGATCAGGGACACAAGCCCAGTGGACATTAGGACTCTCGGGGGGGTGGGCAGAGGAGGGAGGGCAGAATAGCAGAGGGCTCAGGAAGAGCTAACTCCACGAACAGCACACCACACTAAAGTTAGTTCCTCTAGGGCTCCAAAACTCAAACAAGTCTCTGAGGAAGAAAGGAAACAGGGAAGTCTAAAGAGCATGCCTCCCAGAGAACCCTTCTGTGTGGCGGGCAACTGAGGGTCTCTGTGTGGGGATCAGACAGGGGGAGGGAGTGCCTCCCAGTCTAGTATACCTCCTGATCTGCAGCAGGAAGGACACCTGCTCCCCAGCCTCTTCCAGCTTCCCCACGCTCACCCACATCGTGACTTCTATCTGAGACACGGGGAGAGCCAGAGTCACTGGCCAGATGCCCACTCTGAACGTGGCCTCCAGTCCTCGTCCTGAAGACCACTCAGAGAGGGAGTCACTCACCCAAGACTACACAGGCAGGGAGAGTACAAGGATTCCAGTCTGGAGCCATCTGACTTCAAACCCAGCCCCTGAAACCCAGCTGTCTATGAACCCCTGGTAGAGGAGACCCAGCACCCAGGCCTGAGTGGCCTCACCTGGGCGTTGCTCTTCATGGGGTTGCCCAGTTCACACAGCACCACCTTGGTCTCATTCTCCTTCTTCTGGTTACAGATGAGTCTTTCAAACCCCTTCAGAGAAGCAGTTCCGAGAAAGAAGATGGTTACACAGCATCCCTTATATATTTAAGCTCCCTTGGAAAGTCAGGGTGGGGAAGATCCCAGGGTGGGATGGAGGGTTTCAAGGGGAGGTGGAATTCAAGGACTGTCACATTCCTGTTTATGTATTACTGTATATTACTGTATGTATTACTATTCTTTTTAATGATTTTTAAAAAATGAAAACCACAAAACATCACATGGAGGGTAACTCCATTGTTATAAACTGCATCAGTAAAATAAAAAATAAATATACACCTATGTAAGTATCCGTGTCAAGAAAAGAGAACGCAAGGAAATCCAAATTTAACAGCAGAAATTTAATGGAAATCCAAAACCAAATCTAAACAGTGGCTCCTGTTAACAGTTATTTCCTGATTTTATAATTGAGTTCTTGAATTGTATGCCATTAGCAAATATTCCTCTTCCAAATTAGAGGGGGAGAAAATTGGAGCCCTTGAAGGAAAGCATAGAGAAACGGGAGCTCCAGGTGGGAGATGAGAATCAAGGCTCCCGCACTTCCCAGGTCCCCATGGATGCCCGGGTGGGGGCTCACCTCCATGTTGCTGACAGCCCGCATGTAGTGGGCGCCTGGGGGCAGGAACACAGCCAGCTCGGCCTCGTAGGCTCCCTCACCCTCATTGGCTGCATCCATTCGCAGCTCCAGCACGTTGTCTGCTCCAATTAGGAGTGGGGAGCCCTTCCTGTGGTGGTTGAGAAGGGAGTAAAGCCAAGGAGGCTGGGTCCAAGCCCAGGGTCTGGGATGAGGAGACGGGCTGAGGCCAGAGTATCAGGATCCAGGTGAGGAGGGGCTGTCGTCAGGGCAGAAGGGAGGGGTAGGGGGGCAGGGGGGGGGGTTGGGGGGGCAGGGGGCGGTGTGGGGGTGCAGTGGGTGATCTTCTCACATGCTGGCAGTGAGCAGCAGCTGCGGCACACACAGGTCATCGTCCCCACAGTCCAGAATGATGCGGGTCTAGAGGGGACATGTCATGTGGGTGGGTAGGTTTGAGGGTCACAGTGGAGTTTGGGGAATTAGAAGGTTTGAGAAGAAAAGGTTGGTGATGATATCAGAGCTTTGGGGTTTGCCTCAGGGTTTGGGATGATGTCAGGGCTTTGATTCTGCAAGGAAATGCATCAAACGTTAACAATGTTTCCTGTTAATATGTATTTCCAGATTTTATAACTCAGTTCTTGAATTGGATACCATCAGCAAATATTCCTCTTCCAAATTACGGAAAAAAAGAAATCACAGCTCTTAAACGAAAGCGTGGAGAAGTGGAAGCTCTGAGGTGGGAGATGAGCGAGTAGACATCAGGGTTTAAATGAGAGTTTAGAGGTGATGTCAACATCTGAGGTTTATATGAGGGTTTGGGGGTATTGAGATTTGGTAGTTTTCATTAGGGTTTAGAGTAACACTAGAGATTAGAGGTGACATCCAGGTTTGGGTGTCTATTTGGAAGTGGCTTAGCAGCAGTAGCAGCAGCATGGACACTAACCCAAACCTTGACAATCTTGCAGGGGTCCTCCCCCTCCCCTGCCTGCACCTGCCCCCCTCTACCTGTTCCTGGATGTGGGTGTCTCCATGCAGCACGAGAGCAGGGGCTCCTCCATCCTTCTCCGGTGGCAGGGACACACTAAAGCTGAGCACGATAGGGCTTAGCTTGTCCCGGAAGTCGGCTTCATCCTAGGGAAGGGGGCAAGAGACGGGCCATCTTGCTACCACGTACCCTACCTACCCGGTGGGTCCCGCTGACCACCCCTGCAGCACCTGGCCCCACGCCCCGGGGCTGGAGTAACAGGCTCTGCACACCCAGCCCTGCCCACCCCTAGCTTGGGCATACCCGGAGGAAAGCCGTGGCAGTGGAGCAGACGGGGTTGTGTCTGCCTCTCAGCTCCAGGTCCAGGATGGTGCCCGCCTGCTGCGAGTCCAGCAGTAGGACCCGCCGGCCCTGGCGGGGCTTTTGCCGATCCAGTTGCAGCTCGGCATTCAGGTCTGGCCCAGGCAAGCGGGGCACGTCAGTCTCCCAAGCCAGCCTCCAGCAGAGCCCAGGCCCACCTGCCTCCTGTCCCCAGGGTGCTACTCACGCAGCTTCTCGGGAATGTTGTGCCCAGTGGCTCCCACACACATCTGGATGTTAAAGCTGCAGAGAGATGCATGGGGCTCAGGGGCTAGGGTCGCCCAGCTGAGGTCCCAGATCCTGCCCGACCCACACCCTCCGTTTCCTCACCAGCTCACTGGGGTCTTGGTCTGGGATAGGACACAAGTCTTCACGGCAGGGTTCAATGAATCTTGCACCATCAGCTGGACAGTGACCATCACCACTGGCTGAGCCCTGGCGGGAATTGGGAGGCTTGCCTTGGTGGCCCCTCCTGACCTAGTCTCTGATGGGGTGGGTTCTTCCCCATCCCACCCCTGGAGCCAGCTCTCACCTGTATACCACAACCTTGCTGGCCCCGTAAGCTCCCACAAGCAGGTCTATAGACATTGTGGGAAGGAGGGGAGGTGTCAGAATCGTTAATTAGGGAGTTATGGGGTCTTCGTCTCATTTTCTCAGGGGTTTCCCACACTACCTCCCCCCCATAGGAGGTTTGATCTGGCCCCCCAACCCACGGAGTTCTCAGTGGGGCACCAGGTCAGGTTCAAGCCCCTTGCTGTATATCTCAGTATCTCCAGCTAATGCCCAAGGGCCCTTCCTGTCTAGTTGGAGGCAGTTCAGGGGCACCTGGGTATCCGTTGTCATCGATATCTGTGGCACCTCGAAGGGAGAAGCCAAAGCCAGAGCCTGTGGGGAAGGGGCTGTCCAGGACCTGGGAGGGGGATGGGTTAAGCCCCTCACTTTGACCCAGGTACACCAACACTTGGCCTTGACTGCTGGGACCCCCGTAGGGGGCAGCTACTGCAACATCTGGAAAGAACAACAGAAAGGGAGTAGCTATCTGTTATCTAGTCTCTCCAGGCCCTGTAACATTTTCCTGAGCTCCTTCTCTAGGCAGACCCCAGGGAACCAGGAGAGGAATGTGGAGGTCAAGGAGGTATCTGCCCCACTCTCCAGGAGTTTACAATTGGATGGGAGGAAGACCCATCAAGTCAGATTATTGTAAAAACAGTCTAACAGCCCTCACTATCTATTAAGGACAATATATTGTCCTGATTTCTTTTAATCCTGAAAACTAGGCATTATTATCCCCATTTTAAAGAAGAAAATAGAGTCCCAGAAGATTAAGTAACCAAGACCTGCTAAATATTTGCCCTCACTTCAGCTGAGGATTCCACTTCCACCACGTAAACCCAGGGTCACACCATAGGGTTGTCATCACTAATAACTTTAATGACCACTCTTGAAAATGTAATCATCATTAATAACAATCATTAATAATCTTATTAATCTGTAAGAATTCTTTGCGTGTGATGACAATTAAGATCTTTGATATATATGTTGTAACTGTCTTTCCCTTGCCTTCTGACTTCATGGTATGTTTTCTGTGCAGTTTTTTTTCTTTTAAAGATCTACTGACTTTTCTGATAGACTCAGAACACAGTCTCGTTCAGTCACCTGATCTTTGGTTTCCCCATCTCTCCAGATATTTTCTAAACATTCAATTACCCTCGCCATATCCTCAGCCATCCCACCCCATTGCCAGTCCTGGCCAGACCCCACCACATTGGGCACCATGAATTCCTGACCTCCAGCCATCACTAGGGGCTTTCGTGTATGCCTACCTGTCCCTTGGGGTTTTCTGCTCAGCACCTATTTCAAACATTCTCCATTCAATCAAGCTCCCCGCCTCTCACTTCCTTCTCAAACAGAAGCAACCAAACTGTTGTGCTTTTTGCTCTTCTCCTCTCTTGACCCTAGAAATAGTGTCTCTCCTGCACGTGCCACTAGACTGAGCATCCCAGCCCTGCAGCTCTCAGGCACTGCAGGGACCCACCTCCAGCTCACTCCCTGCCCCTGTTTCCCCACAAGATCATTTCCCTCCACATTCCACCTACTCCATAGTCTTTACAATTAAAATAGCCTTCCTTTGATCCTCACCTCCTTTCAGTAATCACCTTCCTTTTTCTCCTTTCACAAACTGGTAGAAAGAGCAGTCTACTCTGGCTGCCATCAAATCTTCACCTTCATTCATACTTTGTACCATACTAGCCCTGAATTGGTTCTTGTCACTGTCACCAATGACTTCCTTCTTGCTAAAGCCCAGGAATACCTACTTCTCCAGCCCCATCTAATTGTATCTTTCAGCAGCATCTGGAGCCACTGACCCAGCTTCCTTCTGCTTCCAGCACTCTTCCATATCCCTCTGAACATTCCTCTGTCTCCTTTCTAGATCTACTTTCTCTAGGAGTCCCCTAAGTGCTCTTGCTCCCCAGGGCTCTCTCCTGGGCCTCTTCCCACTGCTCCCAGGACCTCATCGACCCTCCCCAAGCCCCTATCTCCCATTCAGACCTCTCTGCTGGAAATGGAGGAAGTCACACCCAACTGTTCTCTGGATATGTTTGCCTAAGGCTCCCAAGCCTTTCATGATCAAACAAGTCCAGGGAATTCTCTGGCAGTCCACTGGTTAGGACTCCGTACTTTCACTGCCAGGGGTATGGGATTCGATCCCTGACTGGGGAACGAAGATCCTGCAAGTTGTGTGGCATGGCCAAAAAAAGAAAAAGACCAAAGGAGAGCAGAGCTGAACTGCTGATCTCTCTTCAGGCCTGTGGCAAGACTTGAGTTTCAGGCAGTGAAGAGTACCACCACCCACCCAACTCCTCTCTCTTAGCCCCACCTCCAGTCACCCATCAAATTCTAATAATCTAAGTGATAACTATCTAGAAATCACCCTCATCTCTAACTCTGTTGCCAAAGCCCACATCCCAGTGGTCACCACCTCTTGCCTGGACTCATGCAAACAAATCCCAACTTGTCTCCTTTAACTCTCTCCTGCTCAAAGCCCTTCCTGGCTCCCCCTGCCCTCAGGTCAAATCCACGATCTTTGTCATGGCTAAATAAACCCCTTCTCTCTTCCCTTACCGTTGTAGCCATCCCGGTTGAGGTCGCCCAGAGGTGCAATGGCTGAGCCAAATCGCCCATAGAGCTGTGTGCCAGTCAGCAGGAGGTTGGGGGCCCCCAGCATTCGGGCGCCTCGAGTCTGCAGGAACAAGTACACACGCCCCACTTCGGCCAGCTTGCGGTCAGCACGGCTCTCCATGTACAGTGGTGCACCCACCAAGAGGTCATGCCTCCTGCAGGCCCAACGGGTGGTTATGTGGTGATGGGCTAGAGGGATGCTGTGGGCCTGAGCCCAGGCTACCCATCCTTGCCCTCCCGCTCCCCTCAGTGGTCATGTGTGAGTGAGGGCTGGGAAAGGAAGAGACTGGAGACCAAGGGCAGTCAACACCTCTGGTAATTTGGGACCCAAGTGGGTAGGAGTGGGGGCGCCTGGCTTCTCACCCATCCCCATTGACGTCAGTGACGGCCACTGAGTGTCCAAAATATGAAGCCATCTGCAGGAAATGGGGCACACCTTAATTTCTGTCCTTATACTCACACTTCGATCCCACCATGTCTCGTGGAATATTCCAGGGTCTCAATTCCCTTGCCTTGGCCACCCCCACCTGATCCTCACCTGCTCTCCATGCAGCCGGTGCAGCATCTGGTGGTAGGAGTCCAAAATTTCCACCTGCTCAGAAAACGTACAGGAGCACGTCACAGGGCAGGAAGTTTGGCGGGGGGTGGGGGTGGGGGTGGGGGTGGGCGGGCGCGGTTCAGGCTGAAGAGTGAAATCAGTGAGGGGTAGACAGAGGGCACTCACCGCTCCCAGGGTCCAACTCCAGGTGGGGGCACCGAAGACATACTCTGGGGAGAGTCGGGCCCAGAAAGTGAGGTCTCTGTAACCCCCACCTGCCTCCCGCCCGCCGTTCCGCATCCCAGGGAGATTTCGATGCCGGTCTTGGAAGTGCTCCTTTCCGGGCGGGACTCCCCAAACCCCACCCCTAAGTGAATTTCTTGCCTGTAGTGTTGGGATTTCCGTCGAAGTCGCCCACGGCCACCGAGTACCCTGAAGGCACAGTGAGAATTAGTCCTTCCGGGAGGGTGAAGCAGGGAAGGGGCCCGAGTGAGAAGGGAGGGGACTCAGAGACCACCCAGTTCAAACTGCATTGCGGAGACGGGGAAGTCGAGGCCACCGAGAGGTCAAGACCTGCCCGAGGCCGAGAAGCGAATTCAGCGCGAGAAGTCGACGTGCTCGCCTTTGGGAGCTGGGCGGTCTGCAGAGGGTAGGGAGAGGGAGCTGCCTGAGCAGAGTGGGGGCGCCTTAGTCCTGGGGCTGGCCAGCCAGAGTTGACAATGGGGCGTTCCTACAGGGGTAGGACCGGGCCGGCGGTGACGCTTGAGTGCTGGGAAGCCTCGAAGGGAGGTGCCACGTTACCCCGGTAGCCGTCGTAGTATTGTAAGTGACTGTGGTCGTAGGTGAACTGGGTGCGCACGTGCCACAAAAGGTTGCCTGGGCGGTAACTCGAGATGATATCGGCGATTGGAGCCCGCGCCAGGAGACCTAGGGCGCGTGGGACAGTTGGTGTGGGCGCCCAGGAGTCTGGAGTCCGCCCGGGTCGAGAGAAGGGAGGGAGGTGTACGGATGGGCGCGTACCTACGAAATAGTAGCCGCCAGGAGCCCCAAGCACCAGCTCCCCAGCCTGAAATAGAAGCTCTGAAGGTGAGAGAGGGTCCTGTTTGGGGGGCCACCCCCACGCCGTTTATGCTCCCTACTCGCCTGAGTGACTACCGAGCTGAAGCCGGCTTCGCAGTAACGCTTGTCCTCTCCTAGAGAAGGCAAAAAGAAAGGGTCAGCCTTGAAGAAGCCTGCTCTGGAGGGTGGCGCCGGGCCGGGAGGCGGAGTCAAACGAGGGCGGGGCCACAGGGTAATACGGGGGCGTGGTCTACTATCGACACCCAGTGGGCAGGACATGGGGGTGGAGTCAGGAACTAGGCCATCTGGGAGACCCCAGACTGCAAGCGGGATTTGGGAGAGCTGGAAGCCAGGAATGATCGGGTGAAGGGCGGGGCTAATGGATAACGGCCGCGAGTGGGCGGAGACGAAGCGGAGAGCGGAGCTCACTGAAATGATTTCTCTCGTAAAATTGGCTCATTTTGTTGGCCCGGCAGGGCGAGTACTCTGTGCGGTCGCCGTTTTGGAGCTGAGCCACGAAGCAGCCACCTACGGGCGTCTTCTGAGCCTCCTCCTCGTTCCTATCTAGGACGTTCCAGTGCTGCCAGGGGGCGCAGGCCTGAAGCAGAGCCAGAGGAGAGTGGGGAAGGGGCGGGACTCGGGTTCCTCCCTCCACGTGTCCCCGCCCTCCGTCTGCTCCCTGATCCCGGTCCGGTAGGGCCCACCACAATGCTGTCTCTCCAACTAACGACCGACGCCCCGAGTCCTTGCCCGGCCTTGAAGGTTTGGAAAGTTTGGGTGCCTATGCTTTGCGTTTCATCATCTAGAGGGCACAAGAAGAGGGTAGGGTGCTGAAGCCCGGCTGTCCGCGCTCCTTGTAACCCCTCCCTTTCTCTTCTTGTGCGAGACTCACAGAGGTTGAAGGGCAGCGAGATGCACTGGCCGCCCTCGGCCTTCCAGGGGCACAGGAAAACGCCGCCGGTCTCCTCCTCGCTGCGGCCCAGGGTCCGTGGGGCGCCCACCACGACGGACACACTGCATAAGAAAGCTGGGTGAGCGCTCCGTGGATTCTGGGGTACCTCGTGCCCCAGTGCCTGTGCCGGGAGCACTCCTGGGAAGGGCGGTGTGCCTTGAGGGTCACTAGACCTTTTCTTAGTGAGACGACACAGACCACAGAAGCCAGTCTTTTCATTTTATGGCCAGTGAAACTGACTCCCAGCGAGGAAAGTCACATACCCATCAGTAACCGCGGAAATTAAGGATAAAACTGAGAATATAACCATTAGGTTCGATTTGAACACGAGGGGTTTGACAGCCTTGCTAAAAGAGACCTCCTAAACTCTGTACACCGTCTACATTCCCCAACACTTGCCACGAAAAGCCAAGGGTTTACATGCACCGTATTCCTGTCTGAACTGTCATCAGATCTCTTTCTGAGAACCAGTTTTAATCAGGAAATATTAAGCTAGTGGGCACGGCTAAAGTGGGTGGTGGGGTGCTGACATTTCTAAGGACTCTAGTAGATCTAGGTTCAAATGACAGCTCTACTGTATATAAAAGGTGGGCAATACCAATCAATGCTGTCAGGAGAAGTAAATGAAATAAACGCATGAAAAACATTTATGCCAGTGCCAGCCAAATAATACATAACGAGGGCTCCAAAAATGCTGTAATTTTTTTTTCTTTTTAGTTTGCAGGATGTTTACTAAGTAGTGCCCATGAGACCAGTATCTGTGAAAAGGAGGAGAAAGAAGCAGGAGCAGGCAGGGGCCATCGAGTTGAGATTCAGACTGAATAACAGCCACGGGTCAATGTCCTGGCAGCTTTGGAAGGAGAAAGACCCTCAGAACTGTCTGGAGTTGAAAGAGTCAGACCCTTAACCTCTCCCCTCCCTCCACACTCCTCATTGACTGGTCGTTGTTCCTGGGCCACATTTGGAAGTGGGGGAGCTTTGAGGGAGGTGGCCCTCTTCAGCAGAGGCAACTCCCCAAGGTGCTGATACTTCAAGTTCATCTGCTATTGTTATGCTCTGAAGCTGGACCTTGGTGTCCATCTCAATAAGGAACTAGCTCAGGGTTGTTTCTATAGGGACAAAGAGCCAGGACTCTAATTTTAGCAGTCTGAATTTGCCGCCTGATGAATCCCAACCAATAATGCTCTATTGCTTCTTTTCAAATATCAATTGTTTTGCTGGGTTGAGGGGATTGGAATAGAAAAGCAAAGTGGGAGTAGACAGACAATTTCACAGTTCTGCAGGTCAACTTAAGACATGTGCTCCTTTCTGTATTTCAAGGGGATGAGTGTGGAGTGGGTCATAAAACTGACCCTTGAGGGAAAAAATAAGGCATCAACATCGGTCTCCCCTTTGTCTTTGCTCTGCTCAGCTCCCCACTGGTGCCTCTTGCTGACACCCCGGTATTCCTAACAAGAACTCAGCCCAAATAGACCCTGGAAATCATTTTGCTCAACCTCTATCACAAATGGGGAACTCAAGACCCACAGAAGCAGTGATGGTGGAGGAGTTTCCCAGGGCTCACCTCCCATTGCTGTTCTTGTAGAAGTCCAGTGAAAACCCAAAGTGGCTGCCATTAGGGCCTGTGTAGATGGTGAGCTGCACTGAATCCAGGTTCAAGGCCCAGGTTGGAGGCACAGCACCAGGTCCCAAGAGCAGCTGCACCCACTCCAGAAGCCAGAGGGCACGAAGTAGACACAGAGCTGTGGCCATCTTCCTTCTCCCACAGCCTCCTAGGCAGTAATGGGTTAGCGGCTTCCCCTTTCAGTTCCACCACAGGAAGTCTTTTCTTATCAAGCTGAAACTTACTTGCTGAGTAGTAGGCAGAGTCTTGGGCCACATGGTTTCTAGGGTTGCTGGGAAGAGGGTAAGTCTACCCTGGGGGTGGATGCTTATGGCTGAAAGCCAATTCTTCCCTTTTCTTGAACGTATTTTATCATCAAGTCCTGCTGGTTCTGCTCTTCAATAATGTCTCTTGAGTCTTCATTCCATTTCTTCTACCACCATGCTAGTCTAAACCACCACTGCTCCCTGCTTGGGATAGTGCAACACGCCTCCACTGTAGCCCAGTTCTACAGGTCCTCCCCCCCTACACAGTTCCCTGTGCTGCCAAGGCACACTGTGACTTGGTCAGAAGTGGGGGAAGGAGCGAGGAAGCTCCTGGCCCCTGATAAGACCTGAGGCTGCTGTATCCTTAAAAGAATAAGGCACTTATCCACTTCCTCCTTCTAGGACCTTTGGCAGCTTCACTCAGTCATACTGGCACAACAGCTTCCTCACTCATCCTCCATCTGGGGCCAAGTCTTAATGTGGCACAGCAATGTAGCCAGTGCTGGGGGAGGGGTGGTGAATGGATCCTGGCTGAAGGGAGGAGATGGGGATAAAGTGGAGTCATCCCAGGGTATTCTGGCTCACAGGCTCTGAGATTTGCACCAGCTGTTCAGTTGAAGGCAGGTCTAACTCCTTGGGTGACAGAGCTCTTGTCCAATCACTAAGACTTGATTCTAGTGGGGTCGTTGCCTAGGAGATGCCACCCTCAATTCCTTGGGCTGGCATTCTGGGGTTAACACACAGGGGTGCGGCACTGATCACAGTGCTTTGTCATGGTCTGTTCACTGGATTTTGTTCACGGGTCCCTTGAGAATGAGGTTCCTTTCTGGTGCCCCAGGACCTAGCCAAGAGCCCATCATACTGTAGGCATTGCTGACAGACTGAATAGTAGCAGGCACTGAGGACTGGAGGATGCAAATGCAGGCTCACACAGTGGAAAGAAAAGGATAGTTTTGAGCAGAAAGGGCACTTTTTTAACGGATGTTCAGAGGAAGAGGAGTGCCAAGCAAGTCTTACTAGCACTGCATTGTCTTCCCAAAAAAGCAGGTTGTCAGGAAGGAAATTTAAGAGATCTGCTGGGGTAAAGAACATAGTCACATTGCTTTTGCTCATATTTTCTTTTTAAATATTTATTTGGCTACGTTGGGTCTTAGTTGGGTCATCTGGGATCTTTCCTTGCGGCACATGGATTCTGTAGTTGCGGTGTGGAAACTGTTGCTCCTCGGCATGTGGGATCTTAAGTTTCCCAACCAGGGATCAAACCCAAGTTCTTTGCATTGCAAGGTGGATTCCACTGGACTACCAGGGCTGTTACATTTTCTGATTAAACGTAACCATCATCTTATCCCGCCCAACTCCCCCGGGCCCTTCAGCACCACCTTTGTCCTCATAATTCACCTCCTTTGAGCACACAGCTCAAAATCCTATCCCTTTCTAGGTTAGAAGCACCTTGAACTTTAGTCTGGGCCTCCCTCACTGCTGAATTCCCAGTGCCGAGCTCACAGCAGGCACGTAATACTTAGTCCTGTACTTACCTTCCACCCTCCCCGTCCTCAACTGAGTGGAACTGTATTACTGGTGTACCCTGTGTAGCCCCAGATTAACTCACACTTCACCAAGGTTTTTAATAAATTCTCATTCTGTTCACGGAGAAGGCAATGGCACCCCACTCCAGTACTCTTGCCTGGAAAATCCCATGGACGGAGAAGCCTGGTAGGCTGCAGTCCCTGGGGTCGCTAAGAGTCGGGCACGACTGAGGGACTTCACTTTCACTTTCATGCATTGCAGAAGGAAATGGCAACCCACTCCAGTGTTCTTGCCTGGAGAATCCCAGGGATGGGGGAGCCTGGTGGGCTGCCGTCTATGGGGTCGCAGAGTCGCACACGACTGAAGCGACTTAGCAGCAGCAGCAGCAGCAGCAGCAGCAGCATTCTGTTCAAGGCACTGAGTGGTAAGAGATACAAAGACAATTGTCAAGGATCCTTAAAAAACTTAGTCCAGAGAGAGTTAAGACATGACATGAACACATGTAACTGCAGCAGAATAGTAAATGCCTTGAAAAAGGTAGAGGTGATGCCTAGCTGAAGTCATTTATATTATCAGCTTCTTCATAACAACCCTATGAATTAGCTACTATTATGTCCATTTTAGAAATGCTAAAACTGTGGCAAGGAGTTTTAGGTAAATAGTCCAAGTGTACAGAGTGGCAAAAACTATGTGTCAAACACATTTGTGCTTGAACTCATGTTCTTAACCATTGTACTATATTGCCTTTTGTCAGAGAATGAAGAGGTTTTTCAACACAGGAAATAACAGAGAACACAGAGGTCAGTTATAGAGAGAGGTAAGTAGTCAACACAGGAGAGGACTGGGGCATAAGGGTGGAATGAAGGCTGGGGTCTCATCACTGCAGGTCCTTGAATGTCTGAGAAATCTGAACTTTAACCCACAGGAGATGGAGAACTGTAGGTTTTTTAATTAACAAATTAGAGAATAAGATACATGGTCAACAGTGCTCCAATCAGAATTATACTAGTTGCCTCTGGATAGAAGGGATTGGAAAAGGCAGGACTTAGTGGGAAGATCAGATGGTTGGTGCCTACCACCCTCTCAGTTAAAGGTGATGAGGCCTGAACCAGGGTACTGGTGGCAGGAGCAAAGGAGAGGGCAGAGATTACACGATCAGCAACTGCCATGTGGTAGGGAAGTGTCAAAAGTAACTCAGAGCTATGGTGGCTGGCTGGTAGGATGGTAGTATCATTAACTCAAACAAGATCAGATTCAGGAACGGACAGTTTTGGTATTCAATAAAGATTCTATTCCTTGTGGGAGTTCTGTTGGGGACACAGCTGGGTTGCTAGTAGGCAGAGGAGGGCTGACACATTGCTCTCATTTTTCCATCCCATCAGCTTAAGTCTTTGAATCTCTCAATGAAGGTTAAGGTTTCATAAAGTCAACAATTGCTGAACTACCATGGGTCTGGCAGTGAACAAGGCAATGTGGAGGATATAGAGAAAAATCTTCATCTTTGATGTTTCCTTGCTAAATCCTGATGCATAATCCTATTATTAATTGTATTTTGCTTTGCTTTTATCTTTCTTGAACACATAATCAAAATGTTACTGAAAGTGTTCAACTCCCTATATAAAACACTAGTCTAAGGGATTAAGAAAAAAAAAAATTGAAGTGTAAGAATTGGTCCCTGTACTCTCAAGAGTTTACTATTTTACTGGGAAGCAGTGAGTACTAAATGAACCACAATTCTGAAAATCCAGTAGATCCTAGAGTTAGGGAGGCCAGCCAGGAAAAGGCTGCAATAATTCAGACACGTGATAAGGAGGTGATGGTACCCCTGGCAAACAAGAATGGAAAGGGTTGACAAGGCCTGAATTAGTCACCGAGGGTGTAGAGGAGGAAGAACTTCCATGTTGCAGCCCAGGTGGCTGAGGCAGGTAGCAGAACCCTTGCTGTAATCAGGCAGCCACACAGACCTTCACACGGAGGATCTCTACAGGTCAGTCTGCCTCTTTGCTGACACCTTGCCTGCTCAGAACACCATTTGCTTTTTTGGCTGTGCCACAAGACTTGAGGGATCTTAGTTCCCTGACTAGGGACTGAACCCAAGCCATGGTGGTGAAAATGCAGTCCTAACCACCAGACCACCAGAGAATTTCCACTTTTCATTTTCTAACATCTTTTACTTGGGGGCGGGGATTTTGCTATTTTAGAGAAATAGGAAGATCTGAGCATCCAACCCAAAGTTCAAGTTGAATAGCTTCTCTTTTGTCAAGGGGAGAATACAACTGTGAAAGAGTAGGAAAATAGAAATAGACATTGTACCGTTCCTTCTTGAAAGGCTGAAGAAGAGAGGAAAACTAATTCATCCCTACAGCACTATGGTAAGCATTTGATGCACAATTTCCCCTGCCTTTTGCATACAGAAGAGTAGACAGAGAATTTTATCTCAGTAACAATTAGCACATCCTTTCTTTTACCAGGTAGCTCTCTAGCACTGTACTCATAGTAAAGGGTTGAATAACTCAGGACTGGTACTGGAGAACTCAGGACTCTGGCGGGTAAGGCCAGGCAGGTGACTCATCTCATTGCCCTTAAGTCCACTCAAAAGCCCCCAAATTGGGATTTCCCTGGTAGTCGTGATTAAGATTCTGTGCTTCCACTGTAGGGGGCACAGGTCAGGGAACAAAGATCCTGCATGCCATCCAATGCAGCCAAAAAGGAAAAAATAATAACCACCTGGGAGAGTTGGTGGAAAGGAGATATACATTCCAAGACATCTACCTAAGACTGATAAAAACTTAACCATCACTTCTGCCCACAACATAACCTTTCACCTCTACTTGCACAGGGTGAGCTTTGAGAAGCACAATCTAAACATCATAAACAGCTGGTTCATAAAAATCTATCTTTTGACCACTTCATACAAGATGTTATTTGTGACCCATAACTCCATCCCTTCCCCACTGAGTGGATGGGGCAACAATCACGACAGACTCTAAAGTTTCCACAAATCATTGGTTTATTAGAAAGTTCCTTTCCCTAATTTTACAGCGTATATATCTCTATCATATGTGATAAAGTTAAATACAATCTGTTATGCTTGTAAGTAAGGATAGATTATTTTGTTTTTCCTTTTAGTTTTAAAATCACTATTGTGGAAATTAAAGGAAACTGCCCCCAGGAAGGTAGAGAGGCAGCCAGAGTATGGCTCAATCTACAAGCTAATGGGAAGCAGCACAAAAATGTTAATACTGTATTATTTAAATATTTACATGGGCTGAAAGCAAAGAAAAATGAGTCCCTTCACTTCAAACAGATGATTTCATTTTCCAGTGCTATTTATCAAAAGTGATGCTTCTGAATCAGAGGAGGAGCACTGAACAGGTAGAAGGCTCAACAGAGTCTCCACTTGCCCAGCACTTGCTTGACGTGAACTCAAGGCCTTTCTGTCTTGCAAATTGAAGAAAGGCAGAACACAGAGCCCTTGCCCATGTACGTAGGGTTTTGTTTTTCCTGTCAGGTGACCACCCAACCAATTCTAGCCACAGGAGTAGGTAGGGAAATGCCCAACAAGGAAGTTCTAACTACATAAAAGAAGATGAGATCTACAAGATGAACACCTTTGGGTCACTGTATTAATTAGGACTGAGCCAGGTGAAAGGTAAGAGGAGGAAGAGGAATTCAGGTCGTACTTCCTCTGCTGTGTCATGGGAGAAAAGAAAAAAGGAATCTTTACTGCCTAAACTAAGCTGGGTAGAGGCATGGAAACTATGTAGCAAAAAAATCTGCAGAATCTAAAACTGTGCTCACCTCTCAATAAGAGGAGGAAGACCTTCCCAACTCTACCATGCTCCAGTCTACTTCCACTTCACAGTTTCCAGCCAACCCAAAAGGCACATTAAAAATTTTTGTCAGAGGGGGCTAAGTACTAGGAAGGCAAATGGACTGCCTGGGACAGGCACCCTGGAAACCCAGGAATCCTCCAGGACAATCACTTTGAATCTCACTGCTTCCAGAGAATAAAGCTCTTGAATCTCTCTCTCCTCCTCTGTGGGGCCCACCAGTTTCTCTGTATGAAACTGCAAACCACATAAGTGAGACTGTCAAAACTATTCCTCAACACCCCTAGCTGACTGCAGCCCGTTAGTTCAAAACTCCCAGTACTGGCGGCACCACTTACTGCAAATTATGTCTCAGCAAAAAAAAAAAAGTTAAGCAATGTTCCTCTTTTTAACATTTTTATGGTTCATAACTTCAAAAAATACATGAACTTGATAAAATATACATGCTTAGTCATTTTTGCATCTAGCAGAAAACAAATACTTTATTTTTTTGTTTTGTTTTCATTTGATAACCTTTAAAGTTTCTTAATTCAACTAGGGCAAACATATTTACACAAAGCCACCAGAACAAGGATCACTTAAAGAGCTGGATGTAAAAAATATTATTGCAGTATACTACAAATATGGAACCTTTTTTATATGAGCTACAAAAAGCAGCATTTACGTTTATAGAGTTCAGTGCAATTTTTTTACATTAAAAAAATCCTATAAATTAAGAAGGAAACATCAACATGACAGAAGAAAATACACCCTTCGGACACACGAGCTCCTCTCTGTTCCACAGCTTCTATTCATGATACGATCTTCTTTTCTGGGATATGCAGATGTCTCTTCTGGGATGAGGGACACAAGGACAACAGTGCCCAATGTGTGGCTCTGTTTGTGTGGGAAGTGGATCAGATGACAGCCTGAGTGGCATCTGGTTCCAGGTCAGACTCCCTTTCCACCTCACTCGGGATAAATAAGGTCACCAAGGTCAAAGACACTGAGAAGGCAGGACCGGATGGACAACCCGCCAGCCAGAGAGGAGGAAAATGTTTTAAAATTTATACACAGAAGTGCAGAGGATAAAAAGTAGAGGGAGGAGGAGAGTATCTAAACTCGACAGTTTGGGGATGTTGCTGAAGAGGGGTGGGTAAAACTTACGGGTGTTCCCTAGCCTAGAAACAGGAGAGGGAGGGACAAAACAGAAAAGGAAAAAGGGAAAAAAAATCCCTGATAGTAAACCCAAAGCAAACCTCAAATCTAAAACCACCCCTGCAAGCCAAAACTCAATTCTTTGGCTGTCAGACACTGCCCATTCCAGCTTCTACTTGCTGGTATTAATGGCTCGACACTCCAAAGGAAGATGCATGGGTCACCTTCCCTGGCCCTATCTGGGCTCCTATCCCCTAACTCATGTGCCATGGCTGGGGGGGTGCTGCAGGTCCTGACCTGAGAAGATGGGGTGAAGTAGTGGGTGAAGGTGGAGGGCAGTGGCAGCTGCTGCAGCAGGCCGGGGAGCCAGCAGGGTAGGGTAGAGGGCAGCGTGTGGAACAGGGTGGAAGGTGAAGGGCCCGGGATGGATGGCCGAGGCGGGAATGATGTGGATGGGGTGGCTAGCCAGAAAGGTGGCGGGATGACCAGGGATGATGGAGTGAGTGAGGTGGGACAAGGAGATGGGGGTCAGGTGGGGCTGGGGGATATGATGCACTTGGGCTAGTGGCTGGGGGTGAGGGTGGGGGTGAATGCCAATGGCGGCGGCAGCTGCTGCGGCATGATGCTGTAGGATGGCGTGCTGCACAGTTGTGATGGAGGTGGCAGAGGCCGTGGCAGGCTGCTGAATGTGGATAGGCTGCAAGGCTGGAGTGGCCGGGGCCAGGGCGGCCGAAGCGGGGAAGGCCTTCACCTGCTTGGCCAGAAGCTGCTGCTGGATGTGCTGCTGTGCGGCCTGCTGGAGCTTGCTGTACTTTTCCATCTCCTCGGGAGTGAAGGTGATGGGCTGGCTCTCCAGGGGGGCAAGGGATGCATCCTCGGCTCCATCAGCTGACTCAATACTGGGTTCCCCACTGGGCGGTGCATAACTGGGGAAGGGCTCGAGGTCTGATGCTATAGGCAGCAAGCTGGACTCCACAGGGCCTGGCTGACTGCTGCTATCCAGGGACTCAAGGGTGTCCCCGTCGCTGGGGTCAGGGAGGTAGTTATGGGAGATGGATGGGTCCCCAGGATAGCAGTCAGAGTGCACTGGGGTGCCTAGCGGAGCCACAGGGTGATCAGCAGTAGCTTCTTCAGACTTTGGCTCTTCTGGGGGTGGGTCTGATAAGGGGCCAGCTGTTTCCTCTGAGGGGAACTGATGTCCAAATGGGGCATCACTATTCCCTGGAGGCCCTTCCTCTGTCTCTGACTGTTCTTGCTCTTCTCCCCTTTCTAAGCCAGACTCTTCACATTTCTTGGCGTTGGGCTTTCGGGTAGCTGGGAGCTTCCCTATCAGAGGAAGGACAGGCTTGTTGCCAAGAGAGGGGGGGAGCTTGGGTCCAAAATAACCTTGTGGGGGGTCCTTGAGCTTGAGACCGGCTTTATTAGGGGTGGCCAGCACCTCTTCACTCACACTGGGTTTCCTCTCCACTTTCCTTGACTGAATCTTTTCCAATAGCAGCTTGGCGGTGACAGAGTTCTTGTCTTCAGGGCTGCAGTCACCTTCTGACCCTCTTCCTGTGCCAACGCTGCTGTTCTGGGAAGGTGGGCCTATTCCCTTACCATCATCTCCTCTGCTGTCTTCTTTCTTCTTCTCCCCAGGACCTTCTCCCCGGCCTGATCGGAAGTAGTGGGGAGACTGGGAGCGGTAAATTTTAGAGCGAATGAAGTCTCGACGACCAGAACGTCTCTCTTCAGGGCTCTCGTGCCCCCACGATCCCTTCCTGGAGCCAGATCTCTGTGAAGGGCTCCGGGTGCTGCGGCTGCGGTCCCGGCTATAGCTCCGACTCCGCTGCCAGCTGTGGGCTGTGGTGCTGCGGCTTCTCCTTTTGCTCCGGCTGCGACTACAGCTGCTGCTGCGGCTACGGCCCCTGGATCTTGAGCGCTCTCTGGTATGACTCCGAGATCGGCTTCGGGACTGGCTGCCACTGAGGCTATAGTCATCATCAGAAGATGAATATTTGTGCCGCTTGGACCGGTGCTTGGAGCTGGCGTAGTCTGAGTCATCAGAGTCGTGGGAGCGCTTGGAGTGCCTTCGTGACCGGTCACTATAGTCACTATAGCTGTCATCAGAATAACTGTGTTGTCTACTATAGCAGCTCTGGTCTGAAGAAGCATCTGAGCTACTGGAGTAAGAGCGCCGGGAGGAATGACGAGAGGAATGGTGCCGGCCAGACCGTGAGCGGCTTCGGGAATGCTCACTGCCCGACTCTTCCTCTTCCTCCTCCTCCTCCTCCTCACTGTACTGGGATGGAGACTTCTGGTGCAGCCGGCGTGATGACGCATCATCACTGTCCTCATCTCCACTACTGGGTCGACTTCGATGGCTGGATCGGCTGCTCCGTTTGGTGCCAGCTCTTCGCTGGCAGGATGACGTGGGAGGTTCACCCCTGTGTTTCCTCCCACCATGATCTTGGGCGCTCCCACTGCCTCCGCCTTCATCCTTCTTGCCACTGCTCCCTTCTTCAGCTGGAAGGGATCTCCGCTGCGAATCATCCTGGGCTCGCCGCCGTCTTCTTGGTGGTGCAGGGCTACCACTACCCGGGGGTTCTGGTTTGGGCCCCCGTTCAGAATCTGCTGGGGCTGATGATTTATTCTTTTTTCGTTTTCGCTTCTTGCGCTTCTTAGACTTCTCCCCAGATTCTGCCTTAGAGCTTTTCTCTTCTGGGTCAGCTCTGTGTTTCCGTTTATGTTTGCTGGATTTTTTGTGCTTCTTTTTCTTTTTGTGTCGGTGGGACTTCCCAGATCGTTCTTTCTTGCTAGGAAGGCTTCTCCCTGTGTCTTCTGTCTCTGATCCATGGCTACCCCCAGGCTCCTGCTTATTTAGACCGCTACAGGCAGCCCCTGAAGCAGGTGCATCAATTCTGCCTCCTGAAGAATGTTGAACATTCTCTTCCTCCTCCTGGCTTTTATGTAGCTCACTAGGATCAAGGCCTTGGAGATGGTCCTTTGAGGAGCCTCCTATGTCCTTTGGCTTTTCTGTCCCTTTTGCTCTGGCATCTTTGTTCCTTGAAAGCTTGAAGTCAAAATACAAAGGGTTACAACTGTACGAAATGGAGGGTTCTGCCTTTGTGAAAATTAACAGTTCTGATGGCCACTGGAGGGCAGTGCTTTCATCTTTGCTTAAAACGGGAAAGAAAGGACCGGTTAGATGTTTGGGTCCCTCCCGGCTTTCTCTCCCTGCTGGAGTAGCCTGAGAAGTTTCTTTAGGAGGGTCAGACTCACACATTTGGATCTCTGAATCCTTCTGACTCTGACTCTCTAAACTATGCTCACTTACATCCCCTCCTGAGGGCTTCTTTGTCTCAGCTTTGCTTCCAGGCTCTGAGGGCTCAGCCGCACTGGTTTCCATCTGCTGTTCGGAGACTTCACTAACTGTCTTTTCTGGTCCTTGGCTTGCTGTCACCTTAATGCAGCCTTTAGGCTTGGGAGAACTACTTTTTTTGCTGTCTAGGGCATTCTTTGGGTGTGTACTATTATCACCTTCCATTTGTTCACTGGCTCTCATAAAGAGAAGAAAAGGAAAATTAGGTTTTACTTTGCAGTGTGCTGGGGGGATGTAGTGGTAATACTCTGGCTCTGTAGCCCCAGCTCCTTCTTCTCGCTTCATTCTTTTTAACTTAGATAATGTTGAGGCAAGGGACCCTCCGTCCTGAGGGTCTTCATCCTCTTTTTTACCATCAAGATTACTGCTACCATCAGAATCTCCCACCTTCTGAAGTCCTTGGTCTGTACCCTTTTCATCAGCTTTTGTTCCATCATCAGAGGTCCCTTCCTCTGCGTGGTCCTTGAAAACTGATGCTATTGATTCGAGTTTGACAGGAGCCTTCTTGGCAAAGGAAAATGACACTCCCAATTTTTGCAGTGGGGTCCCCAGATTATTCTTAATGCCAAAGCTGATGCCTTGAGAGGCTGGCCCAGGAGCCTGTGCCAGTCCAGTGGTATTAGTGATCTGTACTGCAGTGAATGGGCCTCCTTTATCTGTGGAGAATTCAGAGCCCAGGCCACAAGTGGCAGTGGTACTTGTGCCACTGTTTGTTGCTGATTCTTCTTTCTCATCATCTCCACCTTCTTCATCTACAGCCACTGTGGTTGGTCTGAACATGGGACCACTTCCAGGTGCACTACACAATGGTTTAGAAAAATGAGAAACAAACAAAAAAACAGGTTTAGGGGTACATTTCACATTACATTATTTTTTTGGCCGTGCCATCAAGCATGCAGGATCTTAGTTCCCTGAGGAGGGATCAAACCCATGCTCCCTGCAATGGAGGCGCAGAGTCTTAACCACTGGGCCACCAGGGAAATCCCTCATACTTCTAAAACACGTTATCTCTTATGTTTGACCATTCATCACAGGCAGATCTTAAAGACAGTGAATACTGAATGGTGGTCCTTCCTCAGCCCTATGCTAACGAAAGGAACTTGCTCAGTAAGGTAAGGCAAAGTCTCATACTGCTAATCTACCAAGCTACATTCATAGGGATAGCCAGTTACTGCTGTTTCTTCCTAAGCTGTCTAAATACTGAGGTTTACCTCACAATTTGAATACACTATCATTACCATCTGGCATAGCCCACCTGTCTTGTATCTGCTCTCAATTTGTACTGTACCATCCTACCCATCAGTATGCTACCAAACATTGGCTGAAAATTTATTCCCAAAGGTTGCACAGTTCACCTTTGAATGATATGGGTTTGCAGGTTTGAAATACAAGGGCCCACATATACAGATTTTTAGTATATACATGTCACACAAGTTGCAGCTGACTGAATCAGCTGCAATCAAACATCAAATTGCATGTGGAACTGCAAATACAGAAGACTGACTATAAAGTTATACACAATATCTGATTGTGTAGGTGTATGAGTTTGTGTGGGGACTGGGGTCATCAGCACCCCTCACCTCCACATTGTTCAAGGATCAATGGTACTTTGTACAGCTAAAAAACAAAACAAAACAAAAACACAACCCTCAATTTCTTCTCTGCTTTCAAATTTCAATTTTTAAAAATATGCCTATTCCCTGAGTTGAACAGTCAGAAACCTCCACTGTGCTACGCTCTGATGGTCTGTGGTTAGGTTAGCATGTCTGTACAGAAATGAAGAGTCTGTGTCTATCATGGCACCATGTCCAAGCATCTGCTTTGGTTTTATGACACCTTCTGGGCACTACATACAACAATCATGATTCTACCAAGTACTTTCTCAGCTTTGAAAACAGAAACACCAAGAAGCCTCAGAGCCAGTGTTTTAAACTCCTGTCACATCTGAAATTTTTACAGTGTGGGTTATACAGGTATCTCTTAAGCCAAACTCAAGACCTGAAGACAATTATTTGGATGAAATCCTCTTAATCTAAACCCTAACTACTAGTTGTCCTAAACTCAGGGACCAAATATATTCAGATAATATGGTAACCCCTTTACTATCTGAACTCTTGTTATTGGAAGATGGAACCCACCAGATTGGGGTAGCAATCTGTGTCACTGTGTCACAAAATCCACCCCATGGCAAAGAAACCTTCAAACTGAAATAAAAAAGAATTTATTGTGACCTTCTGCTTAGTCTTTGTCATGCAACTCCAATATACTATGGGGTCATACATTACTCCTAGGATGATGAAATATACTTGATGGTGGATCAAAACCTTCTTCTGTCTTCCCAAAAGTTTACTTGGTCATCTTTTAACTGTTTATTTCTAAAACAGTAGTAATGCTGCACAGTGTGACTGAATAAATAAATAAAAACTAAAACTCACCAATGAAGAAAAACATGTATTAAAATATGTCTGGAACTAAAAAGTGGTCTGGTATATATTTTTTAAGGAAGTATCCTTACAACAAGTCCAAAAGGAATGTATTTATTATATAAAGAACTGCTACAGAAGGAATCAGAATCAGTTTATAGGCACTATAACTCAGTATTAGAGGTCATGGGTTAATTCTGTTTCAAAACTTACACTGTATGTGTTCTTCTCCTTCCTCCTTTCCCCAAAACACAAGAGAAGTTAATAAGTAAACAAGTACCCAAAAATCTAGAAAGGTCACGATCTCTGGCCTCAACTTTACTGTAAACTTTTAAAAGTCACATAGTTTTTCTTTCCACTGTAACCAGCTCCTCTTATTCCTGGCCAGCCATTAAAAACAAACAGAGGGACCTAAATCCTTCAGATTGAGGCACATACCCCATGAATTCTCAGATGCTTAAAGACTAGGTCCACCAAAGACTAGCTGCTTGGGAATGCAGCCCTAGGTGGGGCTAAGGGGGGCTAATTCCACCTAAGGCTAAATACCAGTCCCATACTTATCATCAAGAACCATGAAGGAACATTAAAAACAATACTCAAGAAGGCAGGAATCTGTAGAGAAATAAATAGAATTTCCTAGGCTTTATTGCTTAGTACTAACTCTACAGTACTTGGAAAGACAGTTAAAACACTTAAATCTGCTCCAGCAGAATACTGTAAGGTATGTGCTTTTCTACATAAGAACAATACCGGAGGCGAATTCCCTGGTGTGGTTAGGACTTGGCGCTTTCACTGCCGTGGCCGGGGTTCAATCCCTGGTTGGGAACTGAGATCCCTCAAGCAGAGAGGCAAGGAAAGATGGAAAATGGGAATAATTTACTGATTTGCATAATTTACTGATTTACTGAGGATCATCTATGTGCTAGGAATTCTTTTGTAAGCACTTTGATACAACAACTTAATGACTTCTCACAAGAACTGTAAGAATTAAGTTATTATTATCATTTCCATCTTACAGATAAGGAAACTGAGGCATAGAACGTAGATAAGGTCACACAGATCATAGGTTATGGCCTCAGGAGCATATATATATATATATATATATACTTTTTTTTTTTTTTTATTTGGCTGTGTTGGGTCTTAGTTGCAGCATGCAGGCTCAACTGCTCTGATCCATGTGGGATCTTAGTTCCCCTATCAGGGATCGAACCCACATCCCCTGCATTGCAAGGCAGATTCTTAACCACTAGACCATCAGGGAAGTTCCAGGAGTGCATATTTTTAATCAGTATATTATACTCCAAGTATAGAAATTCTTTTAGCTTGAAAGAAGGATCTATTTAAAATTTAACGATTATATGTCAATGACACCTTAATTTTTTAAAAAAAGGATTAAATTCTTAAACCTTAAAAATTATTAATTATTTTAAGCCCTCAGAAAGACAATGTCCTCACCATTCAGCTTGTTTTCTTTGCTCTGCCAACTCGTGAAGCCGCCGTAGGGCTTTCTCCTGTTTCTTCTCATCCTTGCGGGATCTTGAGGAGACATTCCGAGCAAACTCTCTCTGCTTGAGATCTTTCAATCTCTGAGGTTAACAAAAGAAAGGAACAGGGAGTGGGTAATTTAGAATAACTTGGGGATCCTGAAAGCAAGGCCTTCAGAATTTTTATCCATAATCAATGGTTTTAGCATAGTGTAGAATATACATTGTTGTACTCTCTTATGGTAATTGAAAACACAATGGCTGATTACTCTGGGTAGAGCACCTGGAGTATCTGCATTCCTAATTAGGACAGCATACCATTTGCTTTATTGGCCAAAATTAAGTAATTTCAGAAGCAACAAACAAATTTTAGAACACCAGGAGAAAAGAAAAGGGACTATTTAATCACCTGCTCTTTCAGGATGCAAAACTAGACAAATAGAATATGAGTTAAATTGTAATAACACAAGCCAAAGAGAACAGAAAGGGGTTAAGCCAGTACAGAAAATTACCCAGGTGTAAGATCTTAAAAAGCAATGTACAGCTTACATGGGAAGGTTATCTGAATCAGACTAACAAATAGAAAGCCTACTTTGCTTTCACCATAAAAAGGTGCTATTCTTTTCATCATGAACAGTTTTCCTGTGAATTAATCAAACCGTCTTCCAATGCTTGCATGTTCAGAGCTCACCAGTCTGACCACTTTCATCTGGTCAGTCTGCTGAAATTAGAAAGTAATAGGTGTGGCTTTTCATTCCTTCATGGCCCCAAGAGGAACAACCAGGGAATGAGATGGGAGAATAGATAAGCCAAAGAATTTATTACTTAAAATCCTGATGAAAGAATGGGTCTTTTATTCTCAGAAGATACTATACATAATTATCCTTAAAACAAAAACAACAACCAAAAAAAAAAACAACAGTGTTATGACACACTGATGACAAGAATCCAGACATATCTATCTGCAATGAAGACAGAACTAAAATTAGTTTCAACATACTAGATAATATAAAAGCAAACAAACCAAACCAAAACACATACATTATCCTATGCTTTTTACAACAGCATTGAGAAAAGGAATTTGACCCAATATAAAGTGGACATTGCTTTGTGGAAAGGCATGATGCTGAACAGACAGAGGAATTTTCTTATCTAATATTTATGAAATGTGTTTCGAGTATTTTTGAATTGGGAGAGGGAAAGGGTGGAAAGACACACACAGAAAAAGATATACAGCTAAAGACACTAGTAGAAAAACTCACTCTTGTGATCTGGGCTCCCAAATTAGAAGGATTTGCTTTCAATACATCAGCTGAAAATGTCACATCACCAAGAAAAAAAAAGTAAAAAACAAAACAAGAGTGGAAGAGAAAAAAAATAAAGCAAGCATTACTACACAAGCTCTCTTAGTGAATCTGCAAACTATTATACTGAACAATCAGGGACAAAGCCATCAACTCTAATAAAACGTTTGAGGAGAGGGAAGCACCTGCGCGAAACATGTATGTGTACATACACACAGACTGACACAGTAATAATCCCTTCCAGATAAATGGAACTGTCTCCATTCCTTTAGGAAAAATGGTTATAAAACTTTAGGAGAGACCACTGCGGTCTACAAGTAGTTAGTCTTATTTCATTTACCTTTATTTGGGGGATGTTCCAGTAACCGACAGCTGGCAAAATTGTTTTACTGAGGCTGGCTACTCAGAATTAAGCTTTTTATAAAAAAAACTTCAAGATGAAGGAGCAACTATTTTAAATAAACATGAATTCCAAATTCCTTCTTCCAAGGAGAATGGGGCACAGAGAGTCTATCAGGTCTACTGAATGTTTATTTTAGGCCACAAACCTAGCTTTTTTTCCTGACCGAAACACTTAACAGGCTCTCTGGCCAAGATTTAAATAAAATGTCATATTTCTTCTCATTTTTACTGTTTTTTCTCCAGCCACCTCATAGGCCTGGAAAAATCTCCCCATGCCCAGTCATTCCCTTCCCTCTTACACTTTTAGGAGTTATTTCCCAAACTATAGGACCCTGTCTAAAAGAATGAGCATTTTATCAAAGTCTTGAGTCTCCAGGCCAAATCAATGATTTCCAGTCATTCAGCAGCCACTTGGTACAAACTTGAAGTTGAAGGGACAGACTATTTCCACATCACCCTAAAGACATCTCATCTCAAATTCCCACCCACCACAATAATTAGAAGTAGGGAAGGAAGAAAATAGGATGATATCAATAAAACAAGTGCAAATCCCGATCCTATACAAGGTATAGGCAACACTCCTCTATCACCTCTATAAACTCTATGGTCAACTCTGGGGTTTTAAAAGGAGAATTGGGAACCCTAGAATTCTAACCCAAATCTTAAAGACAAGACTTAGCAACTTTCCCGAACCCAAAATGTGCATCTGAGGTCTCTCTTAGATAAATAAGGGTGTTCCGATGGTAAAAACGGATTCCTAAACCCAAGTCTCTTCTTTCTATTCAAGGTCAAACTGAATTCCCCTCACAAAGTTTCTACTGATCTCTACATAAGACAGGATTCTTTTTCTTTCTGAACTGTCTTACTAGCACTTTGTTACACCACTCACCTAGCAACCATCATTTTGTCTGACTACTTATTCCTGTCTTTCAGAAGGGCAGTATGTATAAAATTTCAGTTTCACCTCTCTGAATTCAAAATCCCTCATTAGAAAACAGGGCTATATAGCAATAGATTAACAAGATTAAATGTCAAAATAAATACATGTAAAGCACTTTTTATGTCTAAACTGTTCAATTCCGCCCCTTCCCCTGTATTTGGGGCAGGACCTTTGGCTTATCTTTATAATCAACCCTGCATTGTTAAGGAGCAGCACTAAACCCACAGACTGCATCTGGTAAGTGGCTGGTGAATAATTTGGGTAAACACTGGATCCTTGATTTTCAACAATTTCTTTTTGTTATCATCCGTAGGAAAGTTTGGTATGAAATATTTTCCTATATTTACTAGAGACATAGTCAAGTTAAATAACATAGTTTTCCTAGGTATTACTCTGATAATAGTAAGGAAGTCATTCTTTTTTTTTGTCTGGCCACACTGCTTGGCATGTAGAAGGTTGAGTTCCCCAGTCAGGGTTTGAATCCAGGCACTGGCAGTGAAAGTGCCGAGTCCTAACCACCGCATTGCCAGGGAATTCTCATAAATCTCATTCTTTAGAGAACCAAAAGGTCAGAATTTTAGCCCTTTAACTTCTGAACAGAATTGGACCAATGGCAAAAAAAAAAGGTATTGACCAGAAACTTCTCAATTTCCAATCTAAAAAGTAATTTTTTATAAAGGTATAAGACCCTAATTCGGAGTCAGTTTTCCGAAGTTGCTTATTTTATTTCAAAAGGCTACCAAGCTTGGCTCATTTGTCACTGAATATCCACATGAAATTCCCCCTGTGACCTGTACTTTTAATTTCCACTTGAATTCTGAGGGGGAACTCAACTTTAGATAACCTTTTCTAAACAAGAATAGAGGAGCAACATACCTGTCTGTCAAGGAAGACAGAGTTCCAGTAAGGAAACCAAAAAGTACAGATGTGTTATCAATCCAAAACTATTTTCAAAGGCTGAGCAAATTCCATACTGTACACACAAAGTCAAGTTAAAACCTTCAAACTAGCACACAGTCTAATCTGAATGGATCTAATTAATCGTTTAGGTGACTCCAAAGCTACTATGTCCTATATATTATCTCTGAAAATTATAAAGTATAATTTCTGAAGAAAATTGCTAATAAATTTACTTATTTATTGAACTATTAATGTTTATTAATATAAATTTAAGCCATATAACACAATTTTAGCTGGAAAATATTTGATTCAAAGGAAAGGAGACCAAACCCCATTCATAATGAAAGGGTTGGAAGATCCTGTTTTTCTAAAAAATCAACAACAAATGTCCAAAAAAGTATATACACTTGCGGCAGAGAACATAATTTCTCATTGATTTCAATCACATGGTAGCTGGCGTTTCCATTAAATTTCCCCAAAGACCAGTAGAGGGACGAACTTAACAAATAACCCAGCCCTTAAAAATATCCATCCACAGTTGGGCTAAAGACCACTTCAAATGTCAACGACATTTCCAGTTCTTAAAACTGGCTAAACAGCAGTGTCCTGGCAGAAAAATATCTGCTCCAGACACAAAATCCTATTCTACCTTTCAACTCTGAACAATTAAACCAAGGACATGAGAACGTGGTATATCTTACCAGTTTTCAGGGCAGGTGATAAACTTGCCCACATTATTACTAATGTGGAATGTCAACAGTAAGGAGTGGAGATGCACGTGGGCAGGAATGAATGAGCCACATACTCTATACACTGTTTTCCCTACCAACAAAAGATAGTGAGGACCTCAATCTAATAAAATACTTTTTATATCTTTTGATGCTACACTTCTCTCTTGAACCACAACCAAATTTTGATGCTAGAAGCTTATATTTGATTGAATATACTTCACTAGGAATAAATCTATTATCTTTCTCAAGTATTTAAAATCTATTATTGCACTTTAAAGAATAAAACCGTTATTTCCACGTGAAGAGAATTTCAGGCATTAGAAAACAGGCAGAGAGTATTTTCTATTGCCACTAAACATCCTATGTTCCAATATACATGCAATTCTAAAGAGAAACTGAATTCTATCTCTTTGGGGTCAGAAGATTATCTATGATTTCTTTCACCAGACAGCAATCCCTCTCTCCAAGGAGACAGACTGCTCTTAGTCTTCCTTCATAACTAACCCTCCAACACACACACCTTATCTATGGTACAGGAGACAGGCTCAATAAACATGTATCAACCTGGTTTCAGTTTTAAAATCAGTTGCTGGGAAAGGGAACATAAACACATACTTTCGTACGTTATTTGTTGGTTCATGAACAGAGATGGAAAATAGTGAGCAAAGAAGCAGTGGTTGTAACTCAATCCATTTTTTTTTGCCCAAACATAATCCAGCCTTTTTGAGCTTCAACTACTCCCTTTCCATTATGTCAACGATCCCACATACCCCTAAATCCATGGCTCTTCTCCCCACTGTTCCCAGCCTCTCTCCAATGACAGAACATTAATAAGGAATGTCTCTCCTCTCCCAAACTGGAGCAGTCATGCTGCAGTTACTTGGCCAATTCAAGATTCAGTGTGTGTCATGCCTCTGGATGAGCCAGTCCAGGAAATCACCGTGCAGTCAGGGAGGGAAAAGACCAGCAGAAAACACAGAGAGCCTCAGCAGTAAACCACTCAGGGAAAAAAGATTCGAGTTGAAAGGTTAAGGAAATCCAAGTTACTGGGCATTAGGTCTAAATTCTTCTTTTAGCATGTGCATATCAGTAAGTGATGAAAATGAGTTTTATTCAGTAACATAGAAACCCAAATGTTTTGTAACAGAAAACTAAAACTAATGCTGATTACAGATACTGAAAAAAATCAGAGGGGAAAGAGATAAGTATACATTTTTTGGGGGCTAAGTAATTCTAATTAGTCATTTATGACAATACTTAATTTGTGCACAATTACTCTGAAATACAATAACTTAATATCATTTGGTCAATGTCAAATTAATCTGTCATAAAATCATTGCATTATATTTATGTTCCAAAATTCAGCAAAAGCCATAAAAGTATGGTATTAATAGCATCACGTGTATACTGCTTTAAGGTATTTTCCACATATCCATACCTAAACACACACATATCTATGTACATGAAGTCACCATCATCACTACTAAAAGTTAACTTTGATAATGAAGTTTTAAAAAATAATTCTATTAATATGTATTTCATATATCATAAAATTCATCCATTTAAAGTGTAAAATTTAGTGGGTTTATTAGTACATTTTCAGAGTTGTACAACCAGTAGCACTAATTTTAGAATATTTCCATTATCCCTAAAGGAAAACCCAACCATTAGCATTCACTCCTCACTGTCCCCTGCTACCTAATGTGTAGAAACCTAAACTATATTCTCCATAGATTTGCTTATTCTAAACTTCTCATATAAACAAAATCATACAGTATAAGGTTTTTTTGTGACTGGCTTCTTCCACTTAGCATAATATTTTCAAGATTCATGCATGCTGTATTTATCAGTAAGTCATTCTATTTTATTGCTGAAGAGCAGTTCATTGTATGGCTGTGCCACATCTTGCATATCCATCACTTAATGGATATTTCAGTTGTTTCCTCTTTTTGGTCATGATGAATAGTGTTTCTGTAAACAAACCTGTACAAGTTTTCGTGTGGACGTATTTTTATTTCTCTTGAGTATATATCGGTCATATGGTAGCTTTATATTTAACATTCTGAGGAACTATCAACTGTTTTCCACAGGGGCTGCACCATTTTATAACCCCTCTAGCAGTGTAGAAAAGTTCTAATTTCTCCATATCTTCTCTAGCACTTACTGTATTTCTTTCATTTTGTCAACCTAAGTAGGTGTGAAATGGTATACCACTGTGGTTTTGGAGATAACAAGTTTTAAGAATAATGCTCAAAATTCTCTAAGCCAGGCTTCAGCAGTTGGAGAAGACTCTTGAGAGTCCCTTGGACTGCAAGGAGATCGAACCAGTCCATTCTGAAGGAGATCAACCCTGGGATTTCTTTGGAAGGAATGATGCTAAAGCTGAAGCTCCAGTACTTTGGCCACCTCATGCGAAGAGTTGACTCATTGGAAAAGACTCTGATGCTGGGAGGGACTGGGGGCAGGAGGAGAAGGGGACAACCGAGGATGAGATGGCTGGATGGCATCATGGACTCGATGGACATGAGTCTGAGTGAACTCCAGGAGACGGTGATGAACAGGGAGGCCTGGTGTGCTGCGATTCATGGGGTCGCAAAGAGTCGGACACGACTGAGCGACAGAACTGAACTGATGTAATCCTTGAGATCATATCTGAAAACAAAGATTTGCCCTCTATGTAAAATTTGAAGGAGCATAATTCAGAAGAGCTGCTTAGGCCCAAAGCAAATGAAAGAGCAACATCCTAGTTCAGAGTTCTCTTTTCAGTAATATTGTTCATAAACTTATCATTCCTGAAGTTGCTTTAACTTTTCAGACTACAACAGAACATACAGCCTCATATGCCAGAATCTCCCATGGTGCACCACTGTGATGAACGTATGTGTATAGGAGCAGAAAACCAGTTGAAAGCTACAGAATGTAAATAAGGCAGAATCACTTTTATTCACCTTGGAACTGAGTGCCAAAAGGAAGAAAAGAGTTAGAAATACATACTAACAGAATTAGAATACAGGGTTTACCAGCAACCTTAGCTCCGAAAAGGTCTGCTTAGGGTTACCCCTGATCACAAAAGCAGACAGCTTCCCTGAACAGACACAGAGTTTTCCAAGATTAACTATGCTGTGATAGCAGAGTTTAAGATGGAGTCTATTTTCAACAAAAGCAGAGGTGGTGGGTAAGATTTAACAGGTGAAAAGGCTCAAATCATGCTCAATTTTTGGGAGACTGGCCAAACGAAGTCATTCTTTTATTAACTAAAACAGTCCCAAAGAAAATGGCCTCCACAGCAATACAAAACACAACCGAACCTGAAATTTTCACTTCTCTGCTGTAGGTTATTAAAATACAGCTACAAAAAAAATAAATAAATAAAACACAATTACAATATGCTTAAGTTCTGGGATACATTCCTCTCTCAACACATTTGCTTTTGCTTCTCAGAGAAAAATCTCTTCAGAAGTGAACTGTGCTCTTTAAGTCAATATTTATAAAGCTTTGGCATTCATAAATACTTTATGATTTTCTTAACCTTTTTCACATTTTTACAATAATCAATTTATTATTTTTCTAATTTATAATTTTCTATCAACACTTCAAATATACAGCAGCTATGAAGTATCTTCATGGTAGCTAACCTTAGTGGTTTCACTTAGAATGATCTTTTTCTTTTTACTTTAGTCCGAGAATTATCTTTTCTTACCTTGCCTTTTTAGTTTTGTTTTTATTGATACTTTTCTGTGTCTCATCCACCATGATCCCTGTACTGAATATCCTAAGTTGCACTGAAAAAGGAATACAGTTACATTTCATCAAATCTGCATCTGGTCTTGCCAGAGGTTCAACTGGCTTTGGTGTGTTTACTGTCCTGATGTAGTAAGTGCCAAGCATAGAGGACTGAATGTATCTTGGCAAAAACTGGACCAGTAAGCAGTGAAATTTCAAGTGGAGAGTACACCAAACTTGAATGAAACCCATGTGAAGTCCAAAAATGATCATTCCTTCCATCACCAAACAATTTCTCAGAAAATACTTCAATTCAGAACCTATTTTATTTTTGAGAGATGAGGAAAACTCTGAACATTTCTGTTTTTTGGTACATATTACCAGGTGCTAGTTTTAACTAAGAGCAAGCAAGCTGTCAGAAAGTCAACAGTTTAGAAAAGTTAATTTAAATCATGTAGTAGTTATAGATTCTACTCTGTACAGTTCAGAATAGAGAAGTCACTAATACCTGTTACAGGCTTAAACGGTTTAGTAATTTAGTTCAGTCATTTACAAAGTTCAGGAAACCATTATTTTTACAGCTAAAACAGACCTTGGTATTTCTTTTTTTAAAAAAAAGTAGAAGAGTACAGGGGTTTTCATACTGAAGCTATCTTAGCAGGAAGAGGAGGCAGGCTGAAAGCATTCTTTACTCTGATGGAGATACTGATTCTTTGAACAAGTTCAAGGAATTTCTCAAGGTTGCTTTACAGTACCAGACTTTGATAACTGGATCGTACTACCACATGGTTTTGAAACTGCAAGGAAGTTATACCAACACTAACTAAGCAGGAACAAGCAGGCATCTTTTCAATGTGCTACTCTCCTAGCAGCAACTACAACCTGTGGAAGCTTGTGTAAAGAGGAAGGAAAGGTATAGGCCTGGGTCACAAACTCAGAAGTTTATAAAGGGATTTGCCAGGTAACATAGTAAGTTACACAGGTTGGTGTAAGAGAGAAGATGAAGCGGAAATCATATATAATTGGAGAAGGAGCACATGCGTTTCTAAAGAGAAGGTAGTAAGCTTTCAGCTTTAGCCAACTGTTATGTTGATTATGTAGGCCCAATGTTCTCAGAAGCTTCAATTTTTCAAGGTAAGTCAAAACCTGAATTATGTAACATCTCATTTTAAAAAGTTGGGAATCGACTGAAATTAAAGGAGAAAAAACTACCACTAGAAATAACAGACAAAACACAGTTGATCCTTGAATAACATGGGTTTGAATTGTGCAGATCCACTGATATGTGGATTTTTTTCAATAGTAAATACTACAGTACAATAATAAATACTACAGGACTACAGATCTGGGGTTGTTTGAATCCACAGATATGGAACCATCGATAGGGAGAGAAATCTGATATGAAGGGCCAACAACAAATCATACTCAGATTTTCGACTGCATGGAGGGTTGGCACCCCTAACCTCATGTTGTTCAAGGGTCAATTGTGCATGCACCTAGGGGAATTTGTGATCGTTAGTTTATGTACTGGAAGCTAGTGAGGAGGGCCCCTTAGTGGCACAAATAAAATAAAAGAGTAAGACTGGAAGAATCTTGAATGAGTAACAAGGCACTAAGAAAGCAAAACTAAAACACATCAGTGTTAAAATAATGCACTGACCACTGTGCTGCTACAAATTTACCTCTGGGAAAGAGACTATTCTGTGGAGTTTGGAATTTAAATCTTGCAAGGCTAAAGAAAATGGTTTCCACTGTATATCCGTTAGCAGATATGTGCTTTTAAAAACTATGTGAAATAAAAAGGCACAGAGATAGAGATGGATAAATGTATTGCTTCACAGTCAACTTTAACTTTTATAACTAAGCCAACAAAGGTAGAAGATGAATACTAACGTTTATTGAACACTCAGGCATATGACACTAACTTATATAAAAATGAATCACAGAATGGATTGCCTCTTAAGAAAAGGAAGGCTAACCCTTGGAGATCTCAAAATGTACAAAATTATCACTATTGTGTTAAACTGCTAAAAACAGCCAAAATGTCTAATTAGGATTTTCATCTCTGAAAATCAAGCTGGGTCTTAATACTTGCCTATTAATGACTCTCTTCACAAGATATCTTAGAAAACTGAGAAAAACTAGTGAATAGTGAGATGTACATAGCACCAAGGAGGTGGGGAGGATTAAAAAAAATCTTGAAGGTGACCCAATAGATCCTTTTTGAGACACTGTGTATGTGTGCACGCAACTGTAGCCCACAAGGCTCATCTGCTCATGGGATTCTCCAGGCAAGAATACTGGAGTGGATAGCCATTCTTCTGCAGAGGATCTTCCCAACCCAAGGATCAAACCGGTGTCTCTTATGTCTCCTGCATTGGCAGGCAGGTTCTTTACCACTAGCGATTATTTGTGCTTAATAAAGATAAGGGCGTATTCAGGATCCTACCTATACTAGGAAGTTTACCACTAACATAATAAGATTATTTCTCTGGAAAGTTTTAATGGTGAAACTTTGACAGAAGATGCAAACTAGGGGTTACTAATATAGGGTTGAAAGTACTTACCTATTATCTCAGATTCATAATAATCCTGTGTGCCTGCCTGGAAGACAAGACAGGGTGTCTTTATGATTTTAGAGCATAAATTTGGAAAATGGTAGGTCCATTTGTATGGTAAGTTCATGTCCCTCAAAGAGGAATGAAAAATAGGACCTATCTCCTCCTCTTAGGAGTTATTTAGCTGTTTTGTACCAAGGTCAATTAAAGTCTCCTTAGAAATCCTAAAGGCAGGAAAAAGTAAAACTATAATAACAGACTTAGACTGCATCTGTTCTTTGTTTTATACCTAAGATGGGCTTTTGATCAAGATGAAGAAATCAACTTACATGCATTCATTAGTCATACCAGCTGAAGATTTTTTTTGCCAGACCAGGAATCACAGATATATTCTATATTAATGGATAAGGTAATTCAATATAAGAAATCCTTAATTTTTTACTTTCATTTTGATGATACTCTAAAACAGAGTAATACAAGAATATATCTGAGATCATTGAGATGAGAACAGTATAAATGTTTACAACATAACTGGGGGCTTAAAATGACAGAAACTGGTCTGTATCAAACAAAGGCCACACAGTATCATGAGTACTTGAAAGTTTTTCAATAGTTCTAAGAGAACAGAGTTTCTCAACCTCAGCACTACTAATCAATATTCTGGGCCAGGTAATTCTTTGTTCCAAGGAGCTTTTCTGTGAACTGTAGGATTTTAGCAGCATCCTTAGTCTCTATTTACTAGGTACCATTAGCACCATCTCTCTAGTTGTGATAATCAAAGATGTCTCCAGATATTGCCAAGTGTCCCCTGGGAGACAAAATCTCCCCAGGTGAAGAATCAGAATAGAAAAGTGGTGAAGAGAACTGAGTCCACACAAGGTACACAAGAGAATAAATATGTGAAATTCAAGTGAACCAGAGCCATAATAATTTTACTACTCTCAAACTGAGAGTACCATCACTAAAAATCATCATCCATCACTTTAATTGTTGTCAATGCGAATTTTATTAGTTTTGTAGTTATCTCAGATTTAATTTGCCAATCTGTTTTGCTCTGACAGAATTTTTTCCTATTATAAAGCAACTCAACACATGATTCAAGTTTGAATCATACTTCCTCATTCATTTTTTTCTAAGAAAGGGAAGTCAAGAAACTTATCAACTAGAAATGTAATCTTTCTTAATGTTCTTTTGGTGTCTAAAGTTTCTTCTGGAGTCTTAATTTTTTTAAAAAAATTTTATTTTATGTTGGAGTATAGTTAATTTGTAATGCATTAGTTTTAAGTAAACAGCAAAATTATTTAGTTACACATATACATGTAACTATTCTTTTAATTTATAAAATACAATTCTTAAAGAAATTTCTTGAAGAAATTCTCATGAGCCCAAAATGGTAGACATATATTTAGATGCTAAATGTCTTTAACTCCAGAAAATGAAACAAAAACAAAAAACTCCCAAATTTGACTTACACACACACAGCAAAAAGCTGAGAAAAGATTTGGATGCAATAAATTGGATGCAACAGTCACTGTTACATTTGTCTTTCTTGACATATGATTCTTTGAAATAGTAAGGTAATTGCTAATATATCTTGTCCATATACATGCTCTCTAGTTTTCTCTTCCTCAAATCAAGCAGAGCTGACAATATATTAAAACAATGTCTAAAGTCACATATAAAGTTGAAAAGTTGTCTTCAATACAATTCTATTAATGAAAGATTCTTAAATCTTAAACTGGTTAGGTATGGTTAACTATGGAAAAGATTGCTGCAAAAAAGTGGAAGACCACAACTGGCTTATAAACTATTCCTATGCTAGTAAAAGAAAACTTGGTTAAAGCTTGCCTTTTATGTGCACTGAAATGGTTGATTGAAGATGAAGCAAAGATTAGAAAAACAGTTCAAAATGTCCAGCTTATAAGAGCATTTCAGCAATGCTCATAAATCTTACAAATTTATCAAATACAACCACTGTGCCCCCAAAGACCTGGCAAGTTCTGCTAAAGTCATCTACGATCAAATGTCTCAAAATTGTCCTACAGGTTTAAGGATTCATTTCCTCCTTCTAAAATCTCCCAAGGGAATTACTGCCACCTTCTTTATGCTGGTAACTAGTTAGGAATAATTTACTTTTCTAAATCAATGAAGAAGAAAGAAAAAAAAGGCCATAAAGAAGGTGTAATTTGTTTTTCAGCAAGCTCTTCAACATGCAGCATCAGAATTTTTTGTTAAAGTTAAAATAGCATCTAACTTTATTTCTCTTTTCAAGATTTATCTATCTTCCAAGGTACACGAAGTAACAAAATGACTTACTGATAGGAAATACCCAACACAGCATGAATTCTTAGATAACAGAAGATGAAATGACCAAGGCCTGAGATAACTGTTCAAAGTTTAACAAGTTCAGGAACAGGGAGAACTGGAAAAAAGCTCCCAATGATCCTTAGCTGAATTATCAAATTAATACAAATTTAGAAACCATTCAGAGCCAAAAATTTTATGCACGAAGCTCACAATTCTTCACTCTACAATCTTAGAAGGATGAGGTCTATGTCAGGACTTCTGCCACTGAAAAAAAAATCAAGTCAGTCAGATGACCGCAGATAAAGACAGGCAGATACAAGAAACCATGGTCAACAAGTTTTGGGGAGTATACTCATAAAGTTTAATATTTATAACAACAAATAAAGTATCTTTTTCTTTTTTAGAAATTAACTATTCCTCACCTGCTTGTGTGCATGATCATAGGAGTTGATATGGTTGTCAAATTCCTGGTGTTTCTGATACTGCTTATCACAGAGTTCACAGTAAAAGTTGGCTCTAAGGTCTTCCAATGCTTTGGCAATGGCCTTCTCTTTGTCAACATAATCCTACAGGAACCACAAAGAAAAAAAAACAAAAAAACAAAAAAAATGAACTTGGCAAATGTTATAAAAAAGTAGTCTTACTGGAAGAGAGAAAAAGGGCTTTTCATAACATTTAATGGTACCAGTTAAAGTCAGATAGAACACAAGTAGCAATTTGGTGGGGTAATTAGTGTGTGGTTATACTAAGAGCTATCTTCAAAAAAACAAAAGTCGAAAGAACTTAAATTTCACCCTCGCTTTTGGCAGTCTGGTGGACTAGATACTGTGGCATCCCCTATTCCTATCCTTGGCTAAAAGCCCCTCAACCAACCAGACATTATAAAACACAATTTTCATTGTATTGCAGGAACCATAGAAAGAAAAGTAAATCCCAAAACGGGCAATCAAAGAAGAAAAAAAAACCCACAAAATTTAAAAATCAGCTATGATCTGAAACAGAAATTAGAGCTGTGATAAGCTAGGGCTCGCCTTAGGACATATAGGTGACAATGGTGCTTGAGGTTTGAGCAAGGTGGTGCAGCTAAACCTGAGAAGCCTAACAAGGAAAAGAACCTGGAAGTGGGCTGGAAATTTCAGCATCTCTGGGTCTTGGCAGAAGGGATAAAAAATGTTCTAAGAAAGCATCCTCAATTTTGGTCCCAAATTTTTCCCTAGATTAGGATCAGCAAAATAGGAGTTATAATCAAAGATTAGTACACACATAAAAGGAAATAAATCTATCACAAGCAAGAGTCACAAAAAATAAGCAACAGATTTAAGCCTCCAAGAACTCAGATTTTGGAATATTCTATTATAGAATATAAAGTAACTATAAAATGTTTAAAATATAAAATGGAGTTACAAATATGAGCAAACAAAACACTTTTATAAAAAACAAAACCAAAAAATTCTGCAAATTGCAGAAAGAACCAAATGAGATTTTTACAACTAAAAAACCTAATTGCAAAAATTTTTTAAATGTATTAACTATTTAGGGGATAGGTTAAAAGACAGTCAAGAAACAGCTCAAAATAGATATAGCAGGGATGGTGAAAATGTTCTGGAATTAGACTGCAGCAGTATCTGCATGACCTTGTGGAATATACTAAAAACCACTGAACTGTACAATTTAAAAGGATGAGTTTCATGGTAGGTGAATTATATCTCAACTGACATAATGGCTGAAAATTTTTCGGAAGTGATAAGACAGGATTTCACAGGTACACAAAGCACAAGATAAACCACACAGGTTAAATAAAAAATAAGCACCTAATACATGCTAGTGAAACGGTTAGTTATGGGATTAAAGACAACGAAATCATAAAACTACCCAGAAAAAAATTAAGGATCACCCATAATCAGACTGATAGCAGATTCAAAAGCAATTAAAAAAGATAGAAAATACTATGCTTCAGTGTGAGAGAAAACATTTTCAATTGTATACCAAAAGAAAATTTTTTTAGAAATGATCAAGTAAAGGCATTTCTACATAAAAAGAGAATTTACCAAGAGATTCATTAAAAAGGACCTTCCTAGAGCAGAATTTTTGAAATCATAGATTGTGACCCACTAGTGGGTCATGACACTGATTTAGCAGACTGTAACTTCACTTTCACGCATTGGAGAAGGAAATGGCAACCCACTCCAGTGTTATTGCTTGGAGAATCCCAGGGACGGGGGAGCCTGGTAAGCTGCCGTCTATGGGGTCGTACAGAGTCGGACACAACTGAAGCGACTTAGCAGCAGCAGCAACAATTACAAATATGATGCTGTGGAAGTGCTGCACTCAATATGCTAAAAAATTTGGAAAACTCAGCAGTGGCCACAGGACTGGAAAAGGTCAGTTTTCATCCTAATCCCAAAGAAAGGCAACGCCAAAGAATGTTCAAGCTATCGCACAATTGCACTCATCTCACACATACCACTGAAGCGACTTAGCAGCAGCAGCACATACTAATAAAGTAATGCTCAAAATTCTCCAAGTCAGACTTCAACAGTATGTGAACCATGACCTTCCAGATGTTCAAGTTGGATTTAGAAAAGGCAGAGGAACCAGAGATCAAATTGCCAACATCCATTGGATCATCAAAAAAGCAAGGGAGTTCCAGAAAAACATCTACTTTTATTGACTATGCCAAAGCCTTTGACTGTGTGCATCACAACAAACTGTAGAAAATTCTTAAAGAGATGGGAATACCAGACCACCTGACCTGCCTCTTGAGAAATCTGTATGCAGGTCAAGAAGCAACAGTTAGAACTGGACGTGGAACAACAGACTGATCCCAAATTGGGAAAGGAGTACGTCAAGGCTGTATAATGCCACCCTGCTTATTTAACTTATATGTAGAGTACATTATGAGAAATGCTGGGCTGGATGAAGCACAAGCTGCAATCAAGATTCTGGGAGAAATATCAATAACCTCAGATATGCAGATGACACCACCCTTAAAGAGCCTCTTGATGAAAGTGAAAGAGGAGAGTGAAAAAGTTGGCTTAAAACTCAAAATTCAGAAAAGTAAGATTATGGTATCTGGTCCCATCATTTCTTGGCAAACAGATGGGGAGACAATGGAAACAGTGACAGACTTCATTTTCTCGGGCTCAAAATCACTACAGATGTCGACTGCAGCCATGAAATTAAAAGATGCTTGCTCCTTGGAAGAAAAGCTATGACCAACCTAGACAGCATATTAAAAAGCAGAGACATTACTATGCAAACAAAAGTCCATCTAGTCAAAGCTATGGTTTTTCCAGTAGTCACGTTGAGAGTTGGACTATACAGAAAGCTGAGTGCTGAAGAATTGATGCTTTTGAGCTGTGGTGTTGGAGAAGACTCTTGAGAATCCCTCGGACTGCAAGGAGATCCAACCAGTCCATCCGAAAGGAACTCAGCCCTGAATGTTCTTTGGAAGGACTGATGTTGAAGCTGAAACTCCAATACTTTGGCCACCTGATACAAAGAACTGACTCATTGGAAAAGACCCTGATGGTGGGATGGAAAAGACCCTGATGGTGGGAAAGATTGAAGGCGGGAGGAAAAGGAACGACAGAGGATGAGATGGTTGGATGGCATCACTGACTCAATGGACATGAGTTTGAGCAAGCTCTGGGAGTTGCTGATGGACAGGGAAGCCTGGCGTGCTGCAGTCCATGGGGTCGCAAAGAGTTGGGATACAACTGAGTGACTGAACTGAACTTTAGACTTTGTTAAATTAAGCATTAAGTGAAGTCACTCAGTTGTGTCCGACTCTTTGCGACCCCGTGGACTGTAGCCCACCAGGCTCCTCCGACCATAGGATTCTCTGGGCAAGAATACTGGACTGGGTTGCCATTTTCTTCTCCAGGGGATCTTCCTGACCCAGGGATTGAACCCAGGTCTCCCGCATTGTGGGCAGAGGCTTTAACCTCTGAGCCACCAGGGAAGCCTTTGTATTAAAATTTCAAAGATTATTATTAGAAGAGAGAGAGGAGAGTGAAAAAGTTGGCTTAAAGCTCAACATTCAGAAAACGAAGATCATGGCATCCAGTCCCCATCACTTCATGGCAAATAGATGGAGAAACAGTGGAAACAGTGGCAGACTTTATTTTCTTGGGCTCCAAAATCACTGCAGATGGTGACTGCAGCCATGAAATTAAAAGATGCTTACTCCTTGGAAGAAAAGTTATGACCAACCTAGACAGAGGATGAGATGGTTGGATGGCATCACTGACTCAATGGACATGATTTTGAGTAAACTCCGGGAGTTGGTGATGGACAGGGAGGCCTGGCGTGCTGCAGTCCATGGGGTCGCAAAGAGTTGGACACAACTGAGTGACTGAACTGAACTGAGGAATACTAAAGAGGGGAAGATTAGGAAAACTTCAGTTTTATAAAGGTAATACGGCCAACAAAACACAGAAAAATTAGGAATACAGAAAATAAAAGATGTAAGAAACAGACTTACAAGTAATCACTAGAAATGTAAATGCACTAAAATAAAACTGTCAGAAAAATTGAACTATCTACTGATTAGAAGAGATATCCCTATAACATGAGGACTTTGAAAGTTAAAGGATAGAAAAAGATATGCCAGGCAAATTACTAACCAAAAGAAGCTGGAATAGCTATTAATGTTCAAGTTTCTAGACTTTATAGTAGAAAACTTTACTTGAATTTGTGGCCAGCTGTAGACTTAAACATAACAAGATTATTCTCCAAATAAGTGGTACTGGTAAGTTTGAAAAGCCAACACAGATAGGCTGGTTTTACATTAGTCTTAATGAGATTTTGGCTCAAAACTGTGGGGACTGGCAAAAAGAAGTGGTCCGGTTTGACTCAGCAGTTCCACAAAAAGAGACTGGGACACATCTCAAAGCAAGTGGCTTAATTCATTTGCTTTAAGGTAATACAAAAGAGTGAGAAGGGCAAAGGAATGATAACATGATTGCTTTGATAGCCTTTTATAGCAGGGTAGGTGCCATTACTTTCATGAGCAGTTCCTTCTAGTTAACAGACCTAAAGATAAATCTCATTGCAAAGGTTCTATAATCAGTTTTTTATTCAGTTTAGTATCTTTTGGACACTTTCAAACATCTCTATCATCTAACATCTCTCTACAACTATTCAAGTTGAGCTACTTAATTAGTAAGCAAGAAAAGGTTGCTGTATTTTGTGTAAGGCCAGTACTAGTTTGAACAGACTAGTTAAGACTGAAAAATGAATAATGGCACATTATGATTTTTCCCCCTATTCAGTCCTACTCACTAGTTTTCTCTAAGCTTCCTGGACTACTTCATGTTTGGCTAAAAGCAATTTGTGGATATTCTTCCTTATCAGTGCTGGTTTCCCAGACAGAAGTCAGAAAGTTCACTTGCCCAATTTTCCTTACAATTAAGGTGAAGACATATGATCTACCATCTCTTCCTGTGAAATGTATTTACATGGGACTTTGATTCAAAAGTGAGCAGTACAAAGAAGTGCCAAGTGGAATTCATCTTCTAGCAATGGTGGCTGCAAAAGCATATTGATTACAAGAGATTATTGTATCTCAAGTCTTTCAATGGGAACCACATTCCTTCTTTCCTAAGTACTTTCTTTTTAGATAGTCTTTTGCTAGCAAATGGATTTTTTTAATCTGAAAATTTATTTTTAATCTTTATTCTTAAATATATTTTTACCAGGTATACAATTATAGGTTGATGGTTGTTTGTTCTGAGCATATTCAACATTCCATTAGATTGCATCAGTAACAGAACTGACACTGTTCTGATTTCCTTGTTACTGTAACAGTTCTTCAAAGATTGTCTTTTGTTTGATACTGTACAGTTTTATCAGGATGTGTTTATGTGTACACTTCCTTTTTATCTTGCTCCAGAGATTCATTAGGCTTCCAGAATATGTGAGTTGTGTCTTTCATCAAATTCTGGGATCTCTTCTTTGAACACCGCCTCTGCCATTTTTCTTTCATTCTGGAACTCTATTTAAACACATGAGTTTTACATTCTTTATCATATAACTCAATTTTTTTCATGTATTGTCCATTTCTCCTTTTCTTGCCCTCCCTCTCTCCACTTTTTGCTACATTCTTCAGATGTGTTACAATTCAAAATTCAACTTTGTATAAAATGCTATTAAATCTTCCCCTTAAGTCTCCTGCCCTTCCTTACTCATAATCTAAATTCCTTAAAAAAATTTTTTTTAAACAAATCCACACTTTATTTATTTTTCAGTAAGTTTAAATCCTCGAAGGGTAATAGCAGGAGACTGTTTTGGAACTGGCGTGAACCATGTCACTGTTTCCATGAGTGTAAATTATCCTTCCCCAGATTACTCTGGTTTTGTTAGGTTTTCCACCAGGAGTTACTGAGTTGTTCTTTGCTTTGCACACATAAGCACATCTCTTGCCTACATAGAATTCAGTTTCATCTCAAGCATATACACCTTCAATTTTCAGGAGAGTTGTGTGGTTCCCTCTGGTTCCATAGATCCCGCTTATAGCCAGCAAAAATGTCCTTAGACCACAACCTTCCAGATACCTTTGTTGTTTGAGAAGTCCTGTTTCCAGCAAGCCTCCAGAGTCCAAGACGGTTGAAAGAGCCCGATTTATTCTTAAACATACTAAACATGCCTGTCTTACATGCTTTAATCTGTGCTTATAATTTAGTATCTTAAGTCTTAAGAGGTCTGACTCATCTCTCTTTTTTTTTCTTCATTAATTCTAGCCCACAGTGTCTAGTTTCTCAGTTGGATTTATGATCTGACTATGATCTCTTATTTGGGGGAGCTTTATCTAGGAGTTCTTTTTTTCACATGTGTGACTAGCAGGATTTTAGTTCCCCATTCAGGGACTGAATCTGGGCTATAGCAGTGAAAGCGCCACCGCACCATCAGGTAAATTCCCTTTATAGGAGTTCTTTGAGGCCTAAGTTGTTCCAGAGAAGTTTGAATTTTCTTCTTCCCAAGGGCTTGAGATCATTTTATCATGTATTTCATTTGTTTTTAAATGTCCCACTTCTTATTTTATGTCCCACTAAAAAAGAAAAAACTTCTCAGTCATTATCTCTACTTTCTCCTGTTAGGATTCTGAAAATACTGCATTAAACTATTACCCCATTGATCTTAGATACTCTGTTCTGTTTGTTTGGGGTTTTTTTTAGTGTTTTCTTTCAATTTCAGTTTGGATAATTTCTATTGACTTGCCTTCAAATTTATAGATTCTATCCTCTTCTGTGTTTAGTCTGCTGCTAAATTCAATCTTCATCTCTGATACTGTGTTTTTCCTTTCTCCCTGGGTGATTTAATCCATTTTAATGACAATAACATCATCAATATACTACAAATCTTCCAGTCTAATATTTCTTGCTGAGACCAACAAAAGAATGCAGCTTTAAAGAGGAAAAGAAGTAGGGGAAGGGAAGGTGGGAAAACAAGGAGGACAAAATAAGATGGCAGATTTAAATCCAAATGACTTTATCTATTACTAGATTAAATATTCCAATTAAGAAAGACTAGGAGGAAAAAAGAAATTAGAAGATAAACAGACTAGATAAAACACCTCTAAATAATCCAATTAAACATTGATTACAAAAGTTAACAGAAAAGGGGTGAAAAAAGATGCATTCTCTATGAATAGAAAGGAACTTCCTCAATCTGATAAAGCCATCTATGAAAAACGTCAGCTAAGATCACACTTAAAAGACTAAAAGCTTGCCCCCTAAAATCAGAAGAGAGACGTCTGTTCCCTTCTAAGACAGTTATCTGCTTTTGCCATTTCACTGCTAAATGTGTTTAGCAAAGTTGTAGGATACAAGATAGGATACAAGATTAACATAAAAAATAACAATATAAAAAACTAGAGTGTGTGTATGCCTAGTCACTCAGTCGTGTCCACTCTTTGCGACCACACGGACTGTAGCCCACCAGGCTCCTCTGTCCATGGGGATTCTCCAGGCAAGAACACTGGAGTAGGTTGGCATCCCCTCCTTCAGGGGATCATCTCAACTCAGGAGCTGAACCCAGGTTTCCCACACTGCAGGCAGGTTCTTTACCATCTTAGCCACTAGGGAAGCCCAAGAATACTGGAGTGGGTAGCCTATCCCTTCTCCAGGGGAACTTCCCATCCAAGGAATCAAACCAGGGTCTCCTGTGTTGCAGGCAGATTCTTTACTAGCTGAGCTACCTGGGAAGCCCAAAAAAACACAATACATAGGATTAAATTAACAAGAGAAATATAGAACTCAAACATTGAATTTGTATGGAAGCACAAAAGACCCCAAACAGCCAAAGCAATCTCTAGAAAGAAAAACAGCTGGAGGAATCAGAGTCCCTGAGTTCAGACTATACTACACAACTAGAGTAATCAAGACACTATGGTACTGGCATAAAAACAGAAATACAGATCAATGATACAAGACAGAAAGCCCAGAGATAAACCCAAGCACCTATAGTCACCTAATCTATGACAAAAGAGGCAAGAATATACAAAGGGGAAAAGACAGCCTCTTCAATAAGTGGTGCCGGGAAAACTGGATGACTCTAGGTAAAAGAATGAAATAAGAACACTATTTAACACCCTACACAAAAATAAACTCAAAATGGATTAAAGACCTAAATATAAGGTCAGACACTATAAAACTCTTAGAGGAAAATACAAGGAAAACATTATTTGACATAAACCACAGCAAGACCTTTTGGACCCACCTTCTAAAGCAATGAAATTTAAAATAAACAAATGGGATCTAATTAAACTTAAAAGTTTTTGCACGACAAAGGAAATCATAAACAAGACAAAAAGACAACCCACAGAATGGGAGAAAATATTTGCAAATGAAGCAACGGACAAAGGATTAATCTCCAAAATATACAAACAGCCCACGGAGCTCAATATCAAAAAACGAACAAACAATCCAATTAAAAAAATGGGTCAATCAAAACCTAAACAGACATCTCTCCAGGGGAGACATACAGATGGCGAAAAGGCACATGAAAAGATGCTCAACATCATTAATTATTAGACAAATACAAATAAAAATTACAATGAAATATCATCTCACACAGGTCAGAACAACCATCATCAAAAAATCTGCAAGCAATAAATGCTGGAGAGTGGAGAAAAGGGAACCCTATTACATGTTGGTGGGAATGTAAACTGATATAGCCTCTGTGGAGACCAGTATGGAGGTTCCTTAAAAGACTAAAAACAGAACTACCATATGACCCAGCAATTCCACTACTAGGCATATACCCTAAGAAAACCAAAATTCAAAGTGACACATGTTCACTGCAGCCCTATTTACAAAAGCCAGGGCATGGAAACAACCTAAATGTCCAATGATAGATGAATGCATAAAGAGGAGGTACATATATACAACTGAATATTGCTCAGCCATAAAAAAGAACAAAATTTAGTCATTTGTAGAGATGCGGATGGACCTATAGTCTGTCATACTGAGTGATGTTAGTCAGAAAGAGAAAAACATCATATATTAGTGCATACATGTGGAATGTAAAGCAATTATACTTCAATTTAAAAAAACTGAAAGAAAGGCGATCTAAATAAATGAAAAAACACCCCATGTTCATGGATTGGAAGACTTAACAATGTCAAGATGGCAATAATCCTCCCCAAACCAATCTACAGATTCAACATAATCCTTATCAGAATCCCAGCTGGGGGATTTCCTTGGCAGTCGAGTGGTTAAGACTGTGCTTCCGGACTTTCCTGATGGTCCAGCAGTTAAGAATCCGCCTGCCAATGCAGGGGGCGTGGGTTCAATCCCTGGTCCAGGAACATTCCACATGCTATGGGGCAACTGGGCCCATGAGCCAGTGCCACAACTACTGGAGCCGCTGTGCCCTAGAGCCCGTGCTCTGAAACGAGAGAAGCCACCACGATGAGAAGCCCACACACGGCAACTAGGGAGAGCCTGTTCACATCAATGAAGACCCAGCACAGCCATAAACAAACACATAATAAATTTTTTTTAATTAAAAAAAAAAAAAAAAAGACTTTGCGCTTCCAATGCAGGGGGCATGGGCTCAATCCATGGTCAGGGAACTAAGATGCCACATGCTGCAAGGTACAGCCAAAAACAGAATAAGTAAAAAGATTTAATAAATAATGAAAGAACTGCAACTGCCTTCTTTGTAGAAATTGACAAGCTCATTCTAAAATGCACAGAGAACTGTAAGGGACCAAGAACAGCCAAAACAATCCTAAAAATGAATAAATTAGAAAGGCTCACACTTTTCAACTGCAAAACTTGCTAAAAAGCAACAGTAATAAAGACAGTGTGTTTCTCCAAAGGCATGTAGATCAATGGAATATAATTGAGAGGAAAAAACCCACATATTTATGGTCAACTGATTTTTGATGAGGTGCCAAGGCCATTCAATGGGGACTTTACCGTCTGAGCCACCAGTGAAGAGTTGGGGGAAAAATAGTCTTTTCAACATAATGCTGGGACAACTGTGTAGGCACAGGCAAAAGACTGAATTTGGACCCTTTCCTATTAATTTCGACATGCAAAAATTAATTCAAAAGATATCAAAGACCCAAAGCTATAAGAGCTAAAACTATAAAACTCTTAGAAGGAAACATAGGTGTAACTTTTCATGGTCTTGGATTAGGCAAAGGGTTCTTAAATATGATATCAAAAACACAAGCAACCAAAGAAACAAAGATAAAATGGACTTCACCAAAATTTAAAACTATGAGCAACAAAGGACATTATCAGGTGAAAAGACAATTAAAAAAAAGGAAGAAAATACCTGCAAATCATACATCTGACAAAGGTCTCATTCCAGAATTCTTATAACATAATAAAATGACAATTAATAAAACACAGTCAAAAGACAGACTTCCCTGGTAGTCCAATGGTTAATAATCCTCCTGCCAATGCAGGCAACATAGATTTGATCCTTGGTCTGGGCAGATTCCACATACCATGGGGCAACTAAGCCTGTGTGGCACAACTACTGAAGCCCACACACCCTAGAGCTGGTGCTCCACAACAAGAGAAGTCACCACAATGAGAAGCCCTTTCATCACAACTACAGAGTAGCCCCCACTCTTACCCAGCACAGAAAAAAATAAAACAAATTAAATTTTTTTTAATTTTAAGAAATACAGTATTATTTAATGTGCAAAAGATCTGAATAGACATTTCTCAAAAAAATATCATTAAAAGGTCAATAAGCACATGAAAAGGTGCTCAACCAAAACCACAAGATACTGCTACTTCATACCTACTACAATGACTATAATAAAAAAGAAAACTAGTGTTGATGAGAATGTAAAGAAATTGTAACTCTCATATAGTACTGGTGGGAATGCAAAATGGTACAACCATTTGTGGAAAAGAGTGGTGGTTCCTTAAAAAGTTAAACACTGACTTACCATTTAACTAGCAATTTCATTCCTAGGTATACACAAAAGAGAACTGAAAAATATATTCACACAAAAACTTGCACAAGATGTTCAAGCAGCATTATCACAATAGCCAAAAAGTGGAAACAACTCATATGACCATTAATTGATGAATCACTTAACAAACTGTAGTATACTCATACAATGCAGTATTATTCAGTTCTAAAAAGGGATGTTTTGATACATACTATTTATTTACATGGATGAACTTGGGAAACATTATGCTAAGTAAAAGAAGTCAGATACAAAAAGCCACACATTGACTGATTTATTAATAATTTACATGAAATGATCAGAATAGGCCAATCTATAGTGACAAAAAGTGGTTGCCAGGGGAGGGAGAACTGGTGGGGTGGGGGAAGAATGAGGAGTGACTGCTGACGAGTACATGGTTTCTTCTGGGAGTAAAGTAAATGTTCTAGAATTAATGAGGATGGTTGTACAACACTGTGAACATGCTAAGTTACTAAACTATATATTACATATGGGTGAACAGCAGCAAAAAAAATCTACCTGAAAAAATATAACTGAATGATAAACACGAAATTCAGAATAGTGCTTACCTCGGGAAGAGGAAGGAAATGGGAAGGGATCATAAAGTTATTGATAACATTCTTTTTCTTAAATAGAGCAGAGTGTTAAACACAAGTGTCTATAGTTGCTTTTTATATCTTACACATATTTGCTAAATATCTTATCAATATTGATGCTAAGGGTATCAAAATAGGACAGCATTTTTTTTCCCCATTAAAAGTGTGGTAGACTGAGCAACCTCACTTTCACTTTTCACTTTGATGCACTGGAGAAGGAAATGGCAACCCACTCCCGTACTCTTGCCTAGAAAATCCCATGGATAGAGGAGCCTGGTAGGCTGCAGTCCCTGGGGTCGCTAAGAGTCGGGCACGACTGAGGGACTTCACTTTCACTTTCATGCATTGGAGAAGGAAATGGCAACCCACTCCAGTGTTTTTGCCTGGAGAATCCCAGGGATGGGGGAGCCTGGTGGACTGCCATCTATGGGGTCGCACAGAGTCGGACATGACTGAAGCGACTTAGCAGCAGCAGCAGAGCTATTTGGGTTTAAAACTATAACTTTCACACACACAAAAAAAGAATAGAAGGCAGTGAGTGTAGACTATTTTTTCAAAAATAGCTGCAGTGACTAAGAGTCAATAAGTGAAGTCGCTCAGTCGTGCTCGACTCTTTGCGACCCCATGGACAGAAGCCTGCACCAAACTCCTCCGTCCATGGGGTTTTCAAGGCAAGAGGACTGGAGTGGGTTGCCATTTCCTTCTCCAGGGAATCTTCCCAACCCAGGGATTGAACCCAGGTCTCTCATATTGTAGACAGACACTTTACCATCTGAGCCACCAGGGAAGAGTCAATAGAGGGAAGTTTATTTTGGTTTTAGTGGTTCCTTTCCCCTAAGAATGTGTGAGTGAATGAGTGAGTTTGCCAACACAAGAAAAAAGATGTAAAACTTCTTGATAAGACAGAGAAGATTAGGATCCAGAATTCAGATGTAGGTAGGAACTTCATTTGACAAACCATGAAACCAGGGGAAAACATTTAAGGATGGGAACAGACAGACCAAAGTTTGATGGCAGATTTATAGGTAGAAGAAGGCACTCTCATTTGATAGTCTACATAGTCTAAATTGTCTCTATGCTTCCTACTAGGAGTAAGAGAAGATGCAAGAAGGACAAGGGTAGCTGAGGGAAGGTGAGAGCTTAAGGATCAATGTTTGAGAATGACAGCTGAACAGACTAAGAGGAAGATAACACATGAAAGGATTCCTTGACAGTTCTGAGAGTCCACTGAGTTGGCACCCATCCCAGACTACACTACTGCAATGATGTAGAAATGAATGATGCAAGTATTTGTACTGAGTAGAGATAGGTTCTTGGTAAGCAGGCATGACAAAAAGGACTGGGAAGAAAGGAAGCTGGAATTGAAGTGTTGAGAGAAGGAAAAAAATCAATCTGTGGTGTTCGAGACCTATAAATTAAGGAAGGAATGGCTAAGTTACTAAAGTCAAGGTTCCAAGGTCATGTGAAGGTGAAGAACAACTATGAAATAAAGGAGTGAAATATTAAGAAATGGAGAGGGTTTCAGGAGCTGTATAATTCAAAGTTGATAAGATTTCTGAGTAAAAAAAATGTGATGAATAAAATGAGAGTAATTCCTGTTCTATCTCCACAAAGAGTTCAAAAGTGAAATAATTTCTTGGTCAGGAGAGAAAGGGTCTCAAAATATAATATATAATTTAATGAGGCCGTGTACTACTCAAGATATTTCATGTATTAGTTACTTGATAACTTTTACTTGAAAAACAATAAAAATGCATTCTCTAAAATGTTTCTATTCCTGACAGTGTATCAAATGAGATGACAATCAAAATTGCAAACTACAAAAGGAAACAAATCACTATGAGAAAGTTACAAGCAGCAAATTACAAAAACATTTATGAAGTACTACAGATAATAGAGACTTGAAAGAAATTATAAAATAAGAAAATTTAGAATGTTTTAAGAAAAATAAGATAGAAATAGTAACCAAAAGGCAAAAGTTTTGTTTTCCAAAAAACTGGCAATTTTGGGGGAAAAGAATCAAAAAGATATTTTGAAAGGCACTGATTTTCAATACAGTTGTTTTTAAAGAGGTCACTGAAATATAATAAAACTATTTATAAATATTAATTTTAGAATATGCATGGTAGGTATGTAAGTATTCAGTGTACAGATCTTTCAATTTTCCTATATGCTCAACAATTTTCATTATAAAGTATCACTGAAATAACAGTAAGTAAATGATAAATTAGGTACAACTAGAAGAGAAAATCTTCTATAATGTCTTCTAAACTCTATGTTTTTCCCTTTTAGATTTAAATCTTTAATCCACCAGTAGTTGATTACTGTACATATGGGAGTACAGACTCTTCCAAAAATACAAAAGAAGACTCTACACATGGACATCACCAGATAGCCAAAACCAAAATCACACTGATTATATTCTTTGCAGCCAAAGATGGAGAAGCTCTACACAGTCAACAAAAACAAGACTGGGAGCTAACTGTGGCTCAGATTATGAATTCCTTATTGCCAACTTCAGACTTAAATTGAAGAAAGTGGGGAAAACCACTAGACCATTCAGGTATGGCCTAAATCACATCCCTTGATTATACAGTGGAAGTGAGAAATAGATTCAAGGGATTAGATCTGATAGAATGCCTCAAGAACTATGGACAGAGGTTCGTGACACTGTACAGGAGACAGTGAGCAAGACCATCCCCAAGAAAAAGAAATGCAAAAAAGCAAAATGGCTGCCCGAGGAGGCCTTACAAATAGCTGAGAAAATAAGAGAAGCAAAAAACAAAGGAGAAAAGGAAGGATATACCCATCTGAATGCAGAGTTCCAACGAATAGCAAGGAGAGAGAGGAAAGCCTTCCTCAGTGATCAGTGCAAATAGAGGAAAACAACAGAATGGGAAAGACTAGGCAGTGGCAACCCACTCCAGTACTCTTGCCTGGAAAATCCCATGGATGGAGGAGCCTGGTAGGCTGCGGTCCATGGGGTCGCACAGAGTCGGATACGACTGAGTGACTTCCCTTTCACTTTTCACTTTCATGCATTGGAGAAGAAAATGGCAACCCACTCCAGTGTTCTTGCCTGGAGAATCCCAGGGGTGGGGGAGCCTGGTGGGCTGACATCTATGGGGTCGCACAGAGTCGGACACGACTGAAGCGACTTAGCAGCAGCAGCAGCAGAGATCTCTTCAAGAAAATTAAAGATACAAGGGAACATTTCATGCAAAGATGGGCACAATAAAGGACAGAAATGGTATGGACCTAATAGAAGCAGAAGATATTAAGAAGTGGCAAGAATACACAGAAGAACTATACAAAAAAGATTTTCATGACCCAGATAATCACAATAGTATGATCACTCACCTAGAGCCAGACATCCTGGAATGCAAAGTCAAGTAGGCCTTAGGAAGCATCACTACGAACAAAGCTAGTGGAGGTGATGGAATTCCAGTGGAGCTATTTCAAATCCTAAAAGATGATGCTGTGAAAGTGCTGCACTCAATATGCCAGCAAATTTGGAAAACTCAGCAATGGCCAGACTGGAAAAGGTCAGTTTTCATCCTAATCCCAAAGAAAGGCAATGCCAAAGAATGTTCAAACTACTGCACAACTGCACTCATCTCACACACTAACAAAGTAATGCTCAAAATTCTCCAAGCCAGGCTTCAACAGTACATGAACCGTGAACTTCCAGATGTTCAAGCTGGTTTTAGAAAAGGCAGAGGAACCAGAGATCAAATTGCCAACATCCATTGGATCATCAAAAAAGCAGGAGTTTCAGAAAAACATCTACTTTTGCTTTATTGACTATGCCAAAGCCTTTGACTGTGTGCATCACAACAAACTGTGGAAAATTCTTAAAGAGATGGGAATACCAGACCACCTGACCTGCCTCTTGAGAAATCTGAATGCAGGTCAGTAAGCAAGTTAGAACTCGACGTGGAACAACAGACTGATCCCAAATTGGGAAAGGAGTACGTCAAGGCTGTATAATGCCACCCTGCTTATTTAACTTATATGTAGAGTACATCATGAGAAATGCTGGGCTGGATGAAGCACAAGCTGGAATCAAGATTCCGGGAAAAATATCAATAACCTCAGAAATGCAGATGATACCACCCTTATGGCAGAAAGCAAGGAAGAATTAAAGTGTCTCTTGATGAAAGTGAAAGAGGAGAGTGAAAAAATTGGCTTAAAACTCAAAATTCAGGAAAGTAAGATTATGGCTGCTGCTGCTGCTGCTAAGTCGCTTCAGTCGTATCCGACTCTGTGCGACCCCAGAGACGGCAGCCCACCAGGCTCCGCCGTCCCTGGGATTCTCCAGGCAAGAACACTGGAGTGGGTTGCCATTCGGTCCCATCACTTTGTGGCAAACAGATGGGGAGACAATGGAAACAGTGACAGACTTCATTTTCTTGGGCTCAAAATCACTACAGATGTTGACTGCAGCCATGAAATTAAAAGACGATTGCTCCTTGGAAGAAAAGTTATGACCAACCTAGACAGCATACTAAAAAGCAGAGACATTACTTTACCAACAAAGGTCCATCTAGTCAAAGCTATGGTTTTTCTAGTAGTCATGTATGGATTTGAGGGTTGGACTATACAGAAATCTGAGTGCCGAAGAATTGATGCTTTTGAGCTGTGGTGTTGGAGAAGACTCTTGAGAGTCCCTTGAACTGCAAGGAGATCCAACCAGTCCATCTGATAGGAACTCAGCCCTGAATGTTCTTTGGAAGGACTGATGTTGAAGCTGAAACTCCGATACTTTGGCTACCTGATGCAAAGAACTGACTCATTTGAAAAGACCCTGATGCTGGGAAGGATTGAGGGTGGGAGTGGAAGAGGACAGAGGATGAAATGGTTGGCTGGCATCACCTACTCAATGGATATGAGTTTGAGTAAACCCCAGGAGTTGGTGATGGACAGGGAGGACTGGCATGCTGCTGTCCATGGGGTCACAAATAGTCGAACATGACCGAGCAACTGAACTGAACTGATGGGGGTAGAAGTTCAAAGTCACTGTTTCCCATATGGATAACCAACTGTCTCAGAATCATTTACTGAAAAATTCATTCTTTTCCCCACTTATTTGCAATATCACCTTTCTCTTATCAAGTTGTCAAATATGTAAGGGTCTGCATCTGGGCTCTCTTTGGCCTATCCCTGTGCCAATATCACATCTTAATTACTGTAGCTTTCTATCTTATAATTTAAGAATGCTTTGACTATTTTTGGGCCTTTGCACTTCCATATAAATTCTGGAATCAGCTTATCAAATTCCATACAAAATTTTGTTGTGGTTTCTATGTGACTGATTTGAATATATAGGAAGATAGAGGGAAAACAAATGCCTTTACAATATTGGATCTTTCAACTTATGACCATAATAAAAAATCTCATTTTTAAAATTTATTGTTCTTTAATGCCTCACTGAAAATAATGCTTCATAATTTTTCTCTTAAGTCTCCCACATCTCATTAGATCTATACTCAAATGCTTCATATACTTGTTTGCTATTACAATTGATGACATTTTGTTATCTCCAGCTTCTAATTCTCTGTTGTTGATATACAGATGCCACCCCTTGGTGGCTCAGATGATAAAGAATCTGCCTGCAATGCAGGATACCCAGGTTCAATCCCTGGGTCGGAAAGATCCCCTGCAGAAGGAAATGGCTACCCACTCCAGTACTCTTGCCTCGAGAATTCCATGGACAGAGGAGCCTGGCAGGCTACAGTCCATATACAAATTTAAATTTGATTTTGTATCAAGCATTCTGCAAACTCTGTTATTTGTAACTCATCTGTAAATTCTGTTGGATATCTCTGAACATAATCATAGCTACAAACAAAAGACAGTTGTCTCTCCCTTTCATCTTATATCTTTGTTTCTACCTGTCTGCCTTGCTACTTAAGACTTCAAGCACAATATTTAATAAAAACAATGACAACAGGTATCCTTGTCATGTTTCCCTATCTCAAAAGGAAAAGTTTTCAACTTTTCAATATTAAGTATGATGTCTCCTGTATAGTTTTTGTAGGCATTCCATCTGGTGAAAAAAGGTCCTTTCTTGGTCAGGTGGACAAGATCATGAATTAATGATCTATTAAGATGATCACATAATTTTTTCTCTTTAGTCATGTAACATGGTTGACTATATAAACTGATTTTAACATTAAATCAATCTTGCATTCCTGGGATAACTCAGTTATGGTATATCCTAAATTAGTTCTGGTATTTTAAGATTTGCATCTGTAACCTATGTGCAGGGCAGGGAGAGAAACTCAGACACAGAGAACAGACTTATGGACACAGTGGAGGAAGAAGAGGGTGGGACGAGTTGAGAGTAAAACTGAAATATATACATTCAGTTCAGTTCAGCTGCTCAGTCGTGTCCGACTCTTTGTGACCCCACGGACTTGCAGCATGCCAGGCCTCCCTGTCCATCACCAACTCCCGGAGTTCACTCAAACTCATGTCCATTGAGTTGGTGAGGCCATCCAACCATCTCACCCTCTGTTATCCCCTTCTCTTTCTACCTTCAATCTTTCCCAGCATCAGGGTCTTTTCAAATGAGTTAGCTCTTCACATTAGGTTGCCAAAGTATTGGAGTTTAAGCTTCAACATCAGTCCTTCCAATCAGTCAGGACTGATTTCCTTTAGGATATACATTACCATGTGTAAAATAGATAGCTAATGGGAAGTTGCTGTATAGCACAGGGAGCTCAGTCTAGTGCTTTCTGACAAACCAGAGGGGTGTCAGATGGGGTGAGAGGTAGGAGGAAGGTTCAAGAGGGAAGGGACATATGTATACCTATGGCTGATTCATGTTGATGTATGGTAGAAACCAACCAACACTGTAAAGCAATTATCCTCCAATTAAAAATAAGTTTAAAAATAAAGAAAAAAAAATTTTAAAATCTGCATTTGTGTTGTATGTCATAATTAACTGTCCTTGTCAGGATTTATCTTTAAGATGGTACTTTCTGTTGTTTTTTATAGCCACTGTCATGTCCGACTCTTTTGTAATCCCCATGGGATTCTGTCCATGGGATTTCCCAGGCAAGAATACTGGAGTTAGTTGCCATTTCTTTCTCCAGGGGATCTTTGGTACTAGTCTCTTTCATTAAATGAGCTGGGATTTTTTCTTCATTTTCAATTCCCTGAAGATCAGGAATAGCTGCTGTTCAAGGCTGAAGTTATTTCTTTTATGATTTTTGATAGAACTCAGTAGTAGTGAAGTTATTTGGGCGGTATGGAAAGATTTTTCACTACGTATTTAACTTATATAATTTATACACATTATAAGATTACTGAGGTTTTCCATTTCTATTCAAGTCTATTTTAGGGAGTTATATATTTTAAGAATTTGTCTACTTAAAACTATCTTTACATTCAAAGCATACTATTTTTATCTTTTACTGCCTGCCACACCTACAATGATATCCTCTCTTTTCATTATTGATATCGGTTTTCTACGATCTTTTCTTTCTTGGTATCACCACAAGTATGTCAAAGAACAAACTTTTGGGTCTGTTGTATATTTGTTTTCTATTTCATTCTTTTTTTGTTCTTATCATTAGCTTCATTACTTCTTTTTTTTTTTTTTAACATTCTTTGAGTTTATTTTGCTATTCTTTTGCTAACTTCCCAGGAGAAATGTTTACTTCATTTATTTCTTGCCTTTCTTTCTTTCTAAGGTAAGCATTTAAGGACGTGTATTTGCTATAAAATATAATATTGCTTTAGCTTACCTTACAAATTTTGATGTGTAACATTTCTATCTTTCGGTCCAAAATATTTTGCAATTACTATTGTGATTTCTGCTTCTACTGGCAGGTTAAATAGAAATGTGTATCTTAATTTGAAAGGTTTTTAAAAACTTTTTAAAAAGTTAATTGTTTTGTGGCTTGATAACTTGATTTTTCCAGGTGGCGCTAGTGGTGAAGAATCCGCCTGCCAATGCAGGAGAGATGAGGCAGGTTTGATCCCTGGGTCTGGAAGATCCCCTAGAGGAGGAAATGGCACCCCACTCCAGTATTCCTGACTGCAAAATTCCATGAGGAGCCTGGAGGGCTACAGTCTGTGGGGTCGCAAAGTATTGGACATGACTGAGAAACTAAGCGCACACACACACACAAAACTTGATTTTAGTTCTCTGAAATTTGTTCATACTTTACAACACCAAACATGGTAGAAAAAATTTTTTCGTTTTGTTTCACAAACATTTGAAAGTTGCTATTTTCAAAATGATTGGATACACGGTTCTATAAAAGCATTAGGTGAAATTTGTTAAATGTGTTGTTCCAATCTTCCAAACATCCTTGCAGATATTTCTTTCCTCTACTTTTATCAATTACTGAGAGATGTATATTAAAATCTCCCATTACTGTGGTAGATTCAACAGTTCTACTTGCAGTTCTGTCAGTTTTTGCTTTATACATTTTTTTAAATGGTAGAACAGGTTTTTAAAAATGAATCCCTTTACTTTCTGCTCACCTTAAATACCAAGAGCAAAATCAGTTTCTGTATGAATAGTTTTCACTAAATCTGTTTCTTATCTTCAAATTTACCTATTTCATAGTAGAGACTGAACTTACTAAAACATCTTTAAAAGCAAGTACATTGGTCCTTTTTTTTTTTTTTCAAGAGAAAAACAATCAGAAATTTATTACCAGGGGCATCATGCATATACATCGGAGTAGTCAGTGACGGCTAACTCAAAACGGGTGGTTAAAACTTGAGCTTATATGCATCTTAACAAAATAACAATAACTTTTTAGAGAAGTGACAAGACAAAGGAAAAGGACTTTAAGTTTCCAGAGCAGCAAATGGGGGAACTAATGGAACATAAGAGTGAGTTAGTAAAGATTTGCTTCCCTGTTGGTGCTAGTGGTAAAGAACCTGCCTGCCAATGCAGGAGACATGAGATGCAGGTTCAATCCCTGGGTCGGGAAGATCCCCTGGAGGAAGAAATGGCAATATACTCCAGTTATCTTTGCCTGGAGAATCCCAAGGACAGAGGAGTCTAGCAGGCTACAGTCCACGGGGTTGCACAGAGTAGGACATGACTGAAGCGACTGAGCACATAGCACGATAAAGGTTTGCTACCTAGATCTCTCTGGTGCCCATCTCTGGGCTGATTAGGGTCTAGAGTTGTCTCTGGTGATTAATTTCTGTTCTCCTGGTAGAGAAGGGAAGGAGGATGCCTTGGTGAGTCATTCTGAAAGCTAACTTATATTCTAAGCTACAGTTTTCTATTACTATCAGCTTAAAAAGGAAGATACTAAATTTCTCAATTGTTATTCTTTAAACAGCTCATCCATTAAAAAAGGAAAAAAAGGCTTATCAATAGGTATCAAGTTCTCAAAGGACTCATCAATTCTTACTATTATTACCTAATGTATTTCAGGCATTGTTTTCAAACACTAATGTAATCTCCACAACAGACATACAAAGTGGTTGTTATTATTATCTCTATAATTTTTAACAGAAGCAATAAATAACAGAAACCTGAGGACTAAGACTAATCAATACCAAATGGCAAACAAATATTGTTGTCAATGGATTGTTTTCACCAAAATGAATATCTCAATGTGAAAGCCCCACATGCAAGAACGGTTTCATTTAAGTACCTTGTACTTCTGCCTCAGTTCTTCTGTGTCTTCTTTTTCTACTTCTAGGACACGGCGCCGTTCGGTAGCATCTTCAGCATAATCAAGCTTAACAAAAATAGATATAATTAGACTTAATTGCCATAGTACTCCCATCTAGCCATAAAAAAGTCATTTACACAACTACAGTACTATATGAAAATATGTAATTTGCTCAACTACCTCTTGCTTTACTGTCACACCACAGAGAAAAAAACATGCAAAATAGTTCATTAATCCTTTCATGCTGGTGGTTCCCAACAGGCATAGTTGATGATAACAGACTTTACTTCAGTGTTCAATGACAAAGAATTAGCAGTAAATGGAGCATAATATTTCAAGCAATGAAAAGAAGGTATCATAGATGAGAACAGTACACAGCTCTATTGTTCACTCACTAAGTACTGTCCAACTCTTTGCAACCCCAAGAATTGCAGCAAGCCAGGCTTCCTTGTCCTTCACTATCTCCCAGAGTTTGCTCAAACTCATGTCCATTGAGTTGATGATGTCATCCAACCATTTCATCCTCTGTCGCCCCCTTCTCCCTTTGCCCTCAATCTTTCTCAGCATCAGGATCTTTTCCAATGAGTTGGCTCTTCACATCAGGTAGCCAAAGTATTGGAGCTTCAGCATCAGTCCTTCCAATGAATATTCAGGGTTGATATCCTTTAGGATTAGCTAGTTTGATCTCTGTGCTCTTCAAGGGACTCTCAATAGTCCAGTACCACAGTTGGAAAGCATCAATTCTTCAGCGTGCAGCCTTCTTCATGGTCCAACTCTCACATCTGTACATGACTACAGGAAAAACTATAGCTTTGACTACATCAACCTTTGTTGGCAAAGTGATGTCTCTTCTTTTTAATATGCTATTTAGGTTTGTCATAGCTTTCCTTTCAAGGAGCAAGCAACTCTTAACTTCATGGCTGCAGTCATTGTCTGATGAAAATAAAATCTGCTGCTGTTTCCATTTTTACCTATTTGCCATGAAGTGATAGGACCGGATGCCACTTTTTTGAATGTGAGTTTTAAGCCAGCTTTTTCTCTCTCCTCTTTCACCTTCATCAAAAGGTTCTTTAGTTCCTCTTCACTTTCTGCCCTTAGAGTGGTATCATCTGCATATCTGAGGTTGTTGACACAGCTCTGTAGGGGCAAAGCTTCTACCACAACAGATATTTTAAGATTTGAGCTACAGAGCCTACTGAAATGAGCGTAAGGGCCTGGGTTTAAGTCTGATCTTATCTTGTGGCATAATGCTGGGGCAATCACTCAACTTCTTTATAAAAGAGGCATTATTTGCCACCTACCTACCTCAAAGACAGCACTAAATGAGAATATAAAATAAGTTTTTTAATTTTCCCTCAAAAATATTAATATTACACCTGAATTTTGGAATTAGTATCCATTTTAAATACTCCATGAAACAAGTCAATCAATGAGATCAATTTACCTCCATTTCCATGCGACCCATGCCCATGACATCATATTTGACGACGATTGGAATGGGATCTGTTCTCCCTGGAAGAGGAACATACAATCAAGGTGAGATGTAAGGCTAAGCCAACAGCTCGCTTTACACATTGGGTTTGGGTGGTTAGAGATCTTGCCTTGGAGTGCAGAGACCAGAAAGCTACAGTGAACCAAACACAAGCCATTCTCACAGCTTACAACCAAACCTACCTCTCCAGTTTAAGCCCAACTAACCACCTTGGCTGACCTTCCAGTTGTGGATGATTCCAGATTACTAAAGCAAAATTAAATAAGTAATGCAAAGCATTTCTAAGCAATGGCACCAGGAAGTTTAAAATCAAGAACACTAGAAATTCCTTTTTAAAAAGACTCCCAAATAACTTTCCATCAAGAATCACTTCACTCTTACTGTTCACTGACATTTTCCCACACACACTTTTAAAACTGGTAATAAATATGTCAACTGACAGGTTTAAATCGGAAGAGCACAGTTTCAAATATGACACAGGAAAATTCAATAACTGCAACTCAGCGTGTTTAATATTTCTTTGTATTCAAAAGATGCTTTACAATTAAATGAAGGGGTGAAAATAATTTAAAGGAACGCAACAGTTAGTTGCCCTGAGGAAAGAATAGTTTTACTTTTAAACTGGTGCTCTAAGGTCCCATTTTTCCAGAGTGGATTTAACACTGACTGTGGCAATCAGTAAGCTGTGAAAAGGACTAGTTGCGAAGAAAATTGACTTAAACTAATTGATCTATGCTGGAGATTTTTTAAAATGTATATTTAATCCACTCATAACCAGCCAAACAAAGCAAAATGGGGCAGACAAGCACTTTACTACCACAGCTGTTTTACATCACAACTTGCGCTGTTTATTGTGATGTAAGCCCACTGAAAAGAGGACTTACCTTATCCGTTGTATACCTTTAGTGAAAAAACACAATGTTTACTTCCCTCATCATTTCACTCAGGCTGGTGTAAACAATTTTTTTAAATTATTTTTTTTGTTGTTATACACACATATATATTATACCTTTGGGCTAAAAGTTGAATTTTGTCAGGCTAAATCAGATATGACCACAACTGAATTTGGGGGGTAAAAAAAAAAGCAATAAATGCCATGCCCATGACTAGGATTAGTCCTGGAGGGGGAAAAAACTGTTTCCAAAGTGACCAGCAACCATTTGAATCTAGTTGCTCTGTATTTGTGGGATTGATTTTTGTTTCAAAAAGAAATGAAAAACAAATTCAGAAGTTTAATTACTTATCACCAATCTTCCATTACTGCTTTTAAACAATAAGAAGCTAATCAAGAATAATTATCACATTAAAAAAATTTAAATAAATAAAGAACATCTCACACCAGAAAAGAGAAAAGTTGTAAAACACAGCCTTATTTTAGATACTATCAAAAACTGCCAGTTAAATAAAATAAAAATGCGTTACTACCTTCTGCCCAATGGTATAATAAATAAGCAGTGACTGCAATCTTTAGCAAAAGGACCAAATTAAGACAGGTTATAAAAATGACTTCCTAGGTGCAATATCACTTTCATAACGTCTCAATCAGGGATTTACTGGTAAAAACCAATGGTCCAATGAAAGAATTGGAAAGAAATGTCAAAGTTATTTTTTTTGTTTTGATATCTTTTTTGATCTGTCAGAATTTGCTTTGTTAAGAATCAAGAAAATTTTGGTAGAAATTCATTACCTCTGTAAACCCCTGTTATAAATTCTGCATTAGTACTTTTGCCTTCTAAGGCAGTCAAAGTTTGTTTTATTTATAAATTGCAGTAGCAAGTGCTAGTGCCCATTATATTGTGGGGAAATCAAGTTTTTACAGTACTAGAATTTAATGTTTTAACTGATTTTTTTTTTTTTTGGCAATTCTAACACAAACAGATACATCCCTTCTTAACATTACCCTTTAATGAACAAGGATCAGACAAGTTGCATAAGGAAAGGAAAGGAAAATGAAAAAGACCAAGCAGAAGGATGAAGGCTACAACAGAGAAAGTAAGCCTAACATATTGGTGCACTGATGACAAAGGAGTAATTCAGTCTGAAAATAAAAAATTACCACTGCTAAGTTTACCATCACCACAACAAGTCCAGGATCATAATGCTGTAAAAAAGAAACACCATTTGTTAGGCAGAAACCATTAGGGTAGGAAACAGGCCTTCTAGCAGGCAGACAGGATGGGGTAAAGTAACAAATTGGGCTTTGTCCCTCCCCCAATTTCAGCTGGGGATGCAGAAAGGACACTTTGCGCTACTGCAGTTGTTTTCATACCAGTTGGATGAGGGTGTGAGATTTTTGTACTGCTACTTGAGAACAAACATGAACAACCTCTTCTACAACAATACAGGGGTTGGGGGAAGGTGGGAAAAAGTGAGAGAACTATCTCTCGCTTCCAATCTCTCATTTAACTACTCATTCTGTTCAAATCAGTACTCAAGGCCCAAGGTGGGACTTGTTCCTTAAGGAAATAACATCAAAGACAGATCATCAAGTGATTATCAAGTCACTGGCTGCACTAAAAGAACTCTAAGAGGACTGTCTCGTAGAGGGGATCATCAAGACCTCACTATAATAAATTAAAGGTCTGGAAAATAACCTTAGATTTTCAGTGCTTGGAAAACACGCACATTTGAGTTCTGTTATGAATGAATACAACTTTTGTGGTAGACTTCCTCAGAACTCTGTTTCCTTTTAATGAAGTCTTCCCAAGTCCACCAACATCTTTCTGCACACAATAAAGCCAAACTTTGAAGAACACCAGGAACTCCAGAGAAATTGGCATCAAAAGGCCTGTCACATTTACAATTAGTCCACTCAGAAAACAGTCTGGCTTTAAAAACAATCTGAAGGTAACACTGCTGCCTCCGCCAAGCAGTAATTTTTCTCCATTATTAGAAGTTCCAGACCAAGGGAAAATCCCATTGGGAAAAGACACTGAAGAATGCATACATGAAGAAGCTGCAGTATTAAAAAAAAAAACCCCTCATTTATTCATTTGTGATCAATGACAAATCCTATCATAAAGAACACTACTGTGAAATACCTGAGTAACAACCTATAGTGATGACTTTTCAATGGTAAATAGCAAAAGGACTTTTGCTAATCCCCTAGAAAACTCAATTTCCTTTTGATACAAATTGAACTAAATCCAGTTTCTCTTATTTGTTTCTCTTTAACAGGGACAAATATTTCTTAAAATTCATTAAAATAAGAACATTTTGTTGTTTATTTCATTTCAAAGGAGGCAACTTCAACCAGAACACTAAATACTTTCCTTAGAAGAAACTGTCCTCTTCAGCCAAAGATCTATATATAGATACTCTGACTGTGATCTAGCTGACTGGACAAGGGTGGGAAGAAAGCATACTACTTATAGAAAATTCCATTATCAATGTATTCATGTGAGGGGAAAAAACTGATATTCATATTTTCTAAATAAAAACTTTAAATATATATATATAAGTATTGAATCATTATGCTGTATACCTGAAACCAAAATAATATTCTATATCAACTGCACCTCAATAAAAATTTTTTTAAAGAGATGGAAAAACTTTTAATGAGGCGTCACTGACCAACTGGTACTGTATACTCTATATTTAGAAGGTAGGCTTACTTCTACAATGGCACATGTGCTAAAATACTCATTGTCACATCTCTTGCTAAAATGTAAAGGTATTATAACTTATCTTAACTCAGGAGAGAATAAGGCCAAATATGAAAATTCACTGATTGCTTATAGCCACAGTTTCTGAGAATGAGCCCTTCCATTAATCAGTTTTGATTTTGAAACACTTTAGGATACTCCAATCTACAAAACTGGCTCAAAGAACTGGATTGTAGAGAAATTATTATTATTATTTTTTTAACAAACACAATTTTAAAAACAAACTCCAGGAAAAGAACAACTGGGGAGAAAATACTGAAGAACAACCATAATCTGATAAACAGCACATTTCAGGAACAGAAGACACATGACTTCTCCACAGAAACAAATTAGAAATGAAGAAGCTTCCGAAGTGATTAAAACAGTTTTTTGATAGTCAGCAGATAAGATAACACTACAGTTTACCTCTGCTGCCTGTTCCTTTACTGAGATTCATCCAACAACAAATGATTATTGAGTTGCTTCTACATACCAAGCACTACTGGAAGGCTTTGGGCATATTTTTGTGACAATAATTAAAACAAAGTCCTATACCCCATGAATTATCCACAATTAGGCAAAATAATCCTACCAATGTAAACTTCTGGCATGAGGGAGTAGAAAATAACATTTGTGGACCCAATGTATGTATGGTTCAAAAAGCTTTAAAATGTCTAACAACTTTCAAGGAAGTCTAAAACTGTTTTTAAAGACTGACCCTAATAAGGCAGAAGTAAATATAAAAGCCATCAAAAAAGTCACAAATTTTACTTCCAAAAGGCCACTAAATTGATAAAAGAATCTGACCTGACATCTTAATTATTTCTTACTTTAAGCAACTCAAATATATATATATGAAAATCAAGAATAATACAAAATTAGGATGGTGACTATTCTCTGATTTGTAAAACTACTCAAAATAAGACTCTATAGTAAGCTATGTTATAGTGAAGTCGCTTCGTCGTGTCTGACTCTTTGCGACCCCATGGGCTATAGCCTACCAGGCTCCTCTGTCCATGGGATTTTCCAGGCAATAGTCCTGGAGTGGATTGCCATTTCCTTCTCCAGGGGATCTTTCCAACCCAGGGATCGAACCCGGGTCTCCTGCATTGTAGACAGACACTTTACCGTCTGACCAACCAGGGAAGTCATTATGTTAGTGTGTTTAAATATAATTTCATTCATTTAAAAAAACAGTGATTACATATAACTTTCAGAAATACTTCCTGGGTAAAAAGTGGCATATATTTTTCCAAACCAAAGCTTTACTTCTGCAAATTTCTCCTTAAAATAACAGTTTTCAGTAGCATAAAAATAATGATATTTTCAGCATCATTTAGATATCTTTTTCTTAGTAAACGTCAAGTATATTAATTATACCCTATGGCTTTTAAGTTTTGTTTTGTTTTTAAAGAATTCCTACTCAGAATCCAAACTCTCTAGTGCTACAAAAACTAACTATATTCTCGCCACAGACTGTTTAATGATCTATACAACAACCAGGTTATTTTGATTTTCAGGCACAGGTTTTTTTTTTTTCCTAAGGGCACAGAAGTTTAAAAAACTAAGACCTAAAAATCCTTCCATCTTCCCAAAGAATCAGAGCTACTTTCTAGGACAAAATAGTTCAATTTTAATCATGTAATCTAATATATTAAGAAAAGGTTAGTTTTGTTTTGTTTCTCTTGGTTTAGCATACATATATTTATTTCATTGTCAGCTGACAGGGCCTCCAAACAACCCCCTGGTGTCTAAGTTGTAAAGAATCTGCCTGCCAATGCAGGAGATGTAGGTTTGACCCCTGGGTCGGGAAGATCCTCTGGACGAGGAAACGGCAACCCACTCCACTATTCTTGCCTGGAAAGTCCCATGGACAGAGAAGCTTGGTGGGCTACAGTCCATGGGGTCACAAAAGAGTCAGGCACGACTTAGTGGCTAAATGTAGATAGTACAGAGTAGCTAGTCCTATGGTATTGTAATATCCAACAATCCAATGTTTTCTTAGAGTTGTATTCACTTACTATTAAGTTATTCCATAGCTACACTGAGAATTCCTTAATATTCCAAGATCATTCTTAAACCCCAAAATGTTTTCCAGTTCCATTTAAACTGCTCTTCCTTAATCCTACACCTCAAACCCTCCTCAACTCACCTTTATTTTCTTTTGATATTTTTCTAGGTAGTCCCTAATTACCTAGAGGTGGCTACAAAATCTCAGTTCTCTGGAAAGAGGTAACTTCTAAACACTTGTGTCACTCTGGACAATTATCACGTGAGTCTCTGCAGCCTCTCCAGCAAAATGGAGACATTATCTCCACTTTCAGGATTGGCATGTAGATCAAAATAGATAACAAATAGAAGATTCTTTGTAAACCCTAACATTTCACTATGATGCTGCTAAACACTTGTCTTAAGGCCTCAGAAAATTAAAAAATCAATTTGTTTTTTCATTTCCAAAACTGGCATTTTAAAATATCTTAAAATTAAAAATACTCTAAGAAGTTGTGATAGATTCTAATGTTCTACCAGCAACCTGGTGATAATGAAACAGTTCTATTTACTGAAGGAGAAAATTATCATCTACCCACAAATCCTTCCCATATTATCATTTCATGAGTGACTACTGAGTTTGAAAAGGTTACACAAATAGTAAATCTAAGCCAAAAGAATGAAGTATACTTTAGCAAGACTTTCTACAAATTGAAACAGATCACCTAAGAAATTTATCAGGTACAAACAATTTTCTTAGGTAAATTAAGCCTAAACAAAACAGAAAAACTTAAACACTGTCAAAATGCTTACTATCTTACTATTACTGTCACCTGAGAAATACACTAAAACCTATGTATGTGTACTGAATAGTAAGTTATTAATCCACTGTATGCCAAATTTGTAATAGATGAAGTCTGCATGGAATGTAGAAGTAAATTGAGAAAGTCAAATAAATTGAAATTACTGAAAAATCTCCCTTATTTCCTCTGGCATCTCTTCTAAAAAACCCACAGATCCTAGGTTATCCATAGAAATTTTCTTTCCCAGTTCTAAAGTCTATGATTCCACACAACTTTGAAGGTATTTTTGTCTCCTCTTTTCAAATATTGGCTAACCAGTGAAATTTTATATTTTCAACTGTTTCCACCTGATTGGACTACTCTAATTACAATGACATCATGATGATTACATACTAATTTATATATTGGTATATTTTATATACTAATTTTATATACTGATAATTTTAAGTTTCTCAGACATGCCACTCTTGAAGAAGTAAGAGAAACCAGTTTCCATTCAAACCAGTTTCATTTTAATCATGCAAACTAATCTAGGGCACAAAGTCCATTAATAATAATGTAGGAAACAGTGTAAATCAGGATAAAGATAAGATTATAAGAAAAACAGCATTATACTAAATCAGACTAAAAATCACTGTAAGAACCAACTGTCTACCCCTACTTGCCACAGTGAAGGTAACATTCTTAGACGCTTATTTTATTCATATTACCTAAAGCAAATTACTTGGGGAGTTTATTTAAAATGTAATTTCCTGAACCCCACTGCAGGCCTGCTGAGTTGTACTGGTTGGGAATTTACATCTTTAACAAGCACCCACAGTGATTCTGCTGCTCACTAAAGCTTGAGAATCACCAGTCTAATGGTAAAAGTACTAGAGCAGATCATGAGCAACGCTGGACTGGAAGAAACACAAGCTGGAATCAAGATTGCTGGGAGAAATATCAATAACCTCAGATATGCAGATGACACCACCCTTAAGGCAGAAAGTGAAGAGGAACTGAAAAGCCTCTTGATGAAAGTGAAAGTGGAGAGTGAAAAAGTTGGCCTAAAGCTCAACATTCAGAAAACGAAGATCATGGCATCTGGTCTCATCACTTCATGGGAAATAGATGGGGAAACAGTAGAAACAGTGTCAGACTTTTTTTGGGCTCCAAAATCACTGCAGATGGTGATTGCAGCCATGAAATTAAGACGCTTACTCCTTGGAAGAAAAGTTATGACCAACCTAGATGGTATATTCAAAAGCAGAGACATTACTTTGCCGACTAAAGTCTGTCTAGTCAAGGCTATGGTTTTTCCTGTGGTCATGTATGGATGTGAGAGTTGGACTGTGAAGAAGGCTGAGCGCCGAAGAATTGATGCTTTTGAACTGTGGTGTTGGAGAAGACTCCTGAGGGTCCCTTGGACTGCAAGGAGATCCAACCAGTCCATTCTGAAGGAGATCAGCCCTGGGATTTCTTTGGAAGGAATGATGCTAAAGCTGAAACTCCAGTACTCTGGCCACCTCATGCGAAGAGTTGACTCATTGGAAAAGACTCTGATGCTGGGAGGGATTGGGGGCAGGAGGAGAAGGGGACAACAGAGGATGAGATGGCTGGATGGCATCACGGACTCGATGGATGTGAGTCTGAGTGAACTCCGGGAGATGATGCTGGACAGGGAGGCCTGGCGTGCTGCGATTCATGGGGTCGCAAAGAGTCAGACATGACTGAACGACTGAACTGAACTGAACTGAACTAGAGTAGAGGTCAGAAGATTTATGTTACAAACACTGCTATTATCCTCAGCAGTTTGACCATGGATAGACACTTAAGTTTCTCAATGTATTTAAAGTGGCATTATCTCCCACCCTACTATTTGAGAGGAATATGAGATAAGATACAGGTATAAAGCTTATATGCCATCATGTTTAATTCCCCAAACAGTTCTGAAATCTTTTAAAGATGAGCATACTGAGGAAAGGTCACACCACTAACCGATCGCAGAGCTTGAATTTAAACCCAGGTCAAATTTCAAATGAGGTCATAAAGTAGTAACCTATGAATCAAATACAGGCCTTGCATATGTTTGTTTATCTCAGTTAAACTTTGAGCCAACATTTATCAATTACTAAGTTTCACCAGAATATCTGGATTTCTGGTTTTGTTTTTTAAATTCAGGTCTGGCAACACATCAGACTATATTCCTACACAGTAACAATGAGCAGGAGCTAGCTGAGTGGCAATTATTCCTCTCCAGATATGGCACAACTCACATTACTTCCTACTTGCTGTCTCAAGTTCAGTGGGCTTCAACTGTGTATGTTACCACCTGACCCCAACAGGCATTGGAGCTTCCAAGTCCTACTCTTGAGACTGTCCTCTGCTCTTTCCTTCTAAGCTCCAGCTAGATTTTCTCTGTGGTTACAGAGTTATCTACGTCACAGATTCCAAAAGACTCAGTAAGATAGAAAAGGCTAAATTTAGAACTAATAAACCACATTTATACACGTAAGATAATATTATTTTGTCCCCTTTTCTAAATGTACAATCCATTACTTCAAATTTTGGTAGCCATTTTTAATAAATATTTTCGTTTTTAGCTTTTTTATCAAAATATATTTCTCACAAATCATACTTTTAAACTTTGTGTTCTTATCATGATTATATCTGGTCCTACTTTTAAATACCAGTGGTTCTTATGGAAAAATGTGATGACTCCATGTATCAACTAACTAACAAGTATAGCTGGGCAGATGCTAATACAGTTGTTTGCTTCCTTACTCTCACAATGAGATCTTTCACTTATTAAATCCTTTAAGAAATAAGTTAAAATTCTAAGTTATGTTTTTCAATTCTCTATTAAGCCCCCACTGTACCTTTAAATTCACAATTACAGTATTATACTGCACTAGATTTATTTGTTACACTTGTGTCTATATTAGACATAAGCCTCCAGAGACAAGAGCTACATCTTATTCATTCCTTAACTCTTAAGACTTAGTATAGATCTGGCACATTCTACAGATTCAGTATATGCAGAATAAAAAAAAATATTGAAAATCAACAACAGAAAACACATAAATGCCTAGTAATTGTTATCACTTAGGAGTCTATAGTCTAACAAGAGTTAAGTAAGTAAGTAAGTGAAGTCGCTCAGTAGTGTCTGACTCTTTGCGACCCCATGGACTGTAGCCTATCAGGCTTCTCCGTCCATGGGATTCTCCAGGCAAGGATATCCTTCTCCAGGGGATCATCTCCTTCTATAGGGGATGTTCCCGACCCAGGGATCAAACCCGGGTCTCCCGCACTGGAGGCAGATGCTTTAACCTCTGAGCCACCAGAGAAGATGGTTCAGAGGTTCAGAGGAAGATGGCTCACGAGAGTTAAGAGACACATAAATACAAATTATTCAAGGTAGAATGTTAAAAACACCACAAGAGAAATATAAAGTGTAAGAAAAAATAAAGGAGGAAATTATAGTATGAGACAAGAAATTACAGTATTCTCTTTACCCTTGGAGATCAATTATCTATCACTCCTAAAAATGTGGCCAAGGTTCTTACTACTCAATCTAGCCTCAAGTTTCCAGTTAATTTACATAAATTTATATTTATCATCAAGAACATAAATGACCACTTCACGTGCTCTAAGAAGAAGTATCACATTCAAAGCTACCTACGGTTTTTTCAATCAGAGTAACTATTGTACATTTCTGTTATGCAGTACTTATTTCTCACCACCATCACATTTCTCCAGAAGACAGAAGTAAGCCACCACACAGCATTTAAGTACATTATAGATAGCATACTGATTAAAAGCATAGGTTTTTGGCAACATGATTCTACTACCTATGTGCTGTAAGATTTGGGGCAAAGAATTGCTTAAAATGTCAATCTCCTCATCCGTAAAAAAGGAGTAACTACCCCAGAGAGGACTTAAATTAAACTATACATGTGCAAACACTTTGTAAACACTTAAACGCTAGCTATTATAAAGGATTAACACTAAACCCAGTGAACAAAGGTGCATGAATCAACTGCATATTATACTTCATAGTTGATTTATCATCCTTCATAACTACACTTTCCTTTCCAGTTCCACTGCTATCATTTTATTCTATGCCCTTATCAACTAATACCTAGACAACTTTCTAAATGGTTTTACATCTTCACCTTCAGTCATACTTTGGCGAGATTCGTACTTAACTTCTACCACCAATGTGCTAATTGGTATAATGGAACATTGTGGAACCCTAAACCTACATTTCTTCATTTGTAAAGTGAATTTCTGATTAAATTAGCTTCAATATTTCTATCTGCTAGATAAGTCTATACCTCTCTTCTAATAAAAAACTGCCTTTGGTTTACAAAATAAAGTCCCAAATTGGAGCAGCCTTCTACATTCAGTGTGGTAGTTAGTTAGCAGCATGGATTTTGCAGTCAGAAAGACCAAGGTTTGAATTTTGATATTGTCATTTACTGATGGTTTATTCTTGAGCAACTTGCTCAACTTCTTTAAGCCTCACTTTTTCCTCTGCAAAGCTGGAATAATATAGTCTTGCTTTAAGAATTATATGTGTTAAACAGACAAGACAATGGGAGAAGCTGCTATATGGGGACAGGGAACTTAACCCAGTGCTCTGTAAACTAGGGGTTTACAGAGGGGTGGGATGAGGTAGGGAGTGAGAGGAGATTCAGGAGGGAGGGGACATACATGGACTTGTGGCTGATTTATGCTGTTGTATGGCAGAAGCCAACATAACATTGTAAAGCAATTATCCTCCAATTAAAAAATTTTTTTTAATAATTAAATGAGGTTTTAGTTAAGATAATACTAGATTTGTGCCTATCTGAACCAATTTCCCGTTACTGCTTTCTAGTTATGGTTTCTTAACTGCTCTTGGACACCCAGAACACTGCTTCAACCAAATAATTATGGTTTTTTTCTATCCTTTTATATGTCAAAGTTCATTTTAAAAATATATATTTTGGTAAGTTCTTCTGCTTTTAAAGTGTGACATTCACTGCCGAATGGACATTTTCTGCTCTAGCCAGCCACACCTACTCTTCGCCAACTGTAATAACCTTGTATACATCAGTGTCTCTTTCTTTGGTAATACCTACTCCTCCCTCCTTAAGACTTCATTGTGAGGTCTTCCCTAGTCATTTATTCTTAGAGTTTACTCTTAAGGTTTCTTCTACTTATCTCCTAAAATAAATGGCAAACTTATGAGAGTAAGGGTAGTATCTCACAATGTATCTCTTTATTATGGTCTCTTGAACACAAGTATTTAATAGAAGTGCAACTATTTTAATGTAATTCTTCACCAGTGAGTGCTTCATTTAAAGTAATCTACCTTGAGAATGTCCAAACTGCTTCTGTAACTGGTCTACTCTTTTCTTAGTAAAAAAGTATCTGATCTAAATTAGAAAAATTTGCTACTTCCTTTCTAATTATTTTGCATGAATTTGATATATATTTAATGTCTTCTGATTAAATAACACCTTAACATATATTTAACGTCTGTCTTTAAATGCAACAATCTCTATACTGAGAAACAAGCAGTCTATATAGCATCTGAGTTCATTATTTCCCCTTCTCATCTCCCCCAATCCCTTTTCATTTCTCAGTTCAGTTCACTCAGTCGTGTCTGACTCTTTGCGACCCCATGAATCACAGCATGCCAGGCCTCCCTGTCTGTCTATGACCAACTCCCGGAGTTCACTCAGCCTCATGTACATCGAGTCAGTGATGCCATCCAGCCATCTCATCCTCTGTCATCCCCTTCTCCTCCTGCCCCCAATCCCTCCCAGCATCAGAGTCTTTTCCAATGAGTCAATTCTTCGCATGAGGTGGCCAAAGTACTGGAGTTTTAGCTTCAGCATCAGTTCTTTCAATGAACACCCAGGACTGATCTCCTTTAGGATGGACTGGTTGGATCTCCTTGCAGTCCAAGGGATTCTCAAGAGTCTTCTCCAACACCACAGTTCAAAAGCATCAATTCTTTGGTGCTCAGCTTTCTTCACAGCCCAACTCTCACATCCATACATGACCACTGGAAAAACCATAGCCTTGACTAGATGGACCTTTGTTGGCAAAGTAATGTCTCTGCTTTTTAATATGCTCTCTAGGTTGGTCATAACTCTAGCTCTAAAATCTAGACTTTTTAACTATTAGACTGTCAATTCTAATTTTATTTACTAACTGGATTCAACTCATTTGTTTATATTAACTAAATTTCATTAAGATAGAGGTTATATATAATCTGTATCTTACTAAATTTGATACCTGAATTACTAAAATTATGCTTACCTTTGGAAATGCATAAAGACTGCACAGCTCATTTAATTACCAAGGAACAAAGATCATTATAGCTACCAGGCTCCTTCAGCTAGACCAGTAACAAGTATAACTAAGCCTTTCTGACAATCCATACTGACATGCAGAATGTTTAGATTCTAGATTTGGCACATAATCCATGAAAACAAATTTCAAAGGGAAACTAAGGAAGAAGGACAATAAATCAGCTTTTTAAAAATATCCTATCCAGAACATTTATCTATGTCTTCATAGTATTAAAGAAAACCTATTTTTCCCCAGCCAAAGAATGATTTTTCTTAGAAGTTAGTGTGGTTTTAAAAATCAACATTCTAACTTAACAATAAAGTCCAAATTTTAACACTACATATTTCTACTGTATGAAATTCAAATCTAGTTTTTCTTTAGTCATAAAATGTATTAATATAAGCACTGTTGGAGCTTAGCTAATGCAGGGTTTACCCAACTATATTTACCATTTGTTTGCTGGCTGAAACTAGAGTGGGAGGAGGGATACATACATAAAACCAAAGAAACACTAAAGAAACCAACTCTACTCTGCTTGGATTCTGTCTACTCTGAGTCTTTTTCAAAACAATTTTCTTTCTACATTTTTTAGTAGTAATAGTATATCATATCAAATTTTAAAAGGATACAGTAAAAAGCAACTCACTTTCCCTTCACAGTCTGCCTTAACAATGATTTTTCTCTACACAGTCAAGCAAACAAGAAACAAATATATGCACAAACCCCACAGAATGTACCCTTTTAATGTTTCACAGTGAAATGCTTCAGTTCATCTCTCTTGACATATTTTCCAGCCAACGATTTCATACAATAAAATTTTTATGCTTCAATCTCAAAAATCTAATTCAACATTTTTAAGAAAAAGATATGTGAGAAACCTAGAGATATAATACATTTCATATACAACTTGTAGGACTTTGGGAAAGCTGCTTAAGTATCAACAAAAGCTATTGACAGGTTACAACAGAGAAAGCAACTGTTAAGAACCATAGTAATTATTTGGTAATTAGGAAGAAATGAATACTTTATATCTTAATTTTTTTAAAATCAATAAACAGGCAGCTATGTTTTAGAAGCTGGTTAGCTGCTGGGTTGATGTATATTCCATTTAAAATAATGGAAAATGGAAACACACAGTTTTATGTGCCACTAAGAAATTTTAAAAGCTGCCATTATAACTTTAATGCCAGTAATAAGGTACATCTAATTTTACCTTTATTAAAATATGAAAAAATGTCTTAGGATCAAGGAAATATGGTAGACTATTTCCAATCTTTTATCACAGTGATATAATGAGTAACTTCAATCATACATTATTTTGTGCATTTCATGAATAAGTTAAAGATAGAAACAGAATTGTTGGATCTAAGGATACATGCATTTTAATCTTTAAGTAATTCAAATTGTTCTCTATAGTGGTTTTATCTGTTCACAGTCTCACTGGCTATAATGTAAGAACCTATTTTCCCCAAATCTGACCAGGCTAGTCTTTTTCAAAGCCTTTTCCAAGCCAACAAGTAAAAAATGATATCTTACAGTTTAATATGCATTATCTCTAATATGAGAAGAAATGAGAATATTTTCATATGTCTAAAGATCATCTGCAATACTTTTCTGTAAACAGTATTCATAGCACTTCCCCCTTTCTATTTAGGTTACAAGTATTTCACATACCAATAAATACATAAAGAAATCTGTCCTCTGTCTACAGTGAGATATTACAGATATTTCCCCCAGTTTGTTTAGTTGTTCTTCTTTTACTTTACTATGATGAAATATAGTCAAATTTATCCTTCTTTTAAGGATTTCTGGGTTTAGAGTTGAACTTAAAAAAGTTTTCCTTATTATAAGATTATCTTTAATAATTATCCTATTGTTCATCTTAATGATTTTATTTTTTACATTTAATTATTTTAGTCATCTGTAATATGTTTTGGGGTAAGGTACAACAGTGGAGATCCAACGTCTTTTTTTAGGTTACTATACAGTTGTCCCAACCCCACTGCTTAGTGACTAAGGGTCTTTTAGATGTAACTATGAGCTCAGAACTGAAACAAACAGCAAAATTAGGGACTTAGGACCCTAAAACATACATAGCATTAAAAGCACAGAACTGGGAGTCAAATATCTAGCACATATTCAGTTCAGTTCAGTTCAGTCGCTCAGTCATGTCTGACTCTTTGCAACCCCATCGACTAACACACCAAGCTTCCCTGTCCATCATCAACTCCCGGAGCTTGCTCAAACCCATGTCCATAGAGTTGGTGATGCCATTCAACTAGTAAGAGCACATATTAGTATCTTAGCTACTACTGTTACAAATGCTGGGAAATAGAGAGTAGCAAGATAGAGGCTTCTCTGTGATTTTTATGATATTTAGGTTTTTGATGAAACCTAAAGTTTAACTCAAATTCAGTTAAAATATCTAAACATACACCATACAATTGAGGTGTTAATAACAATTAGCATTTATATAGTGTTTTACAGTTTACATAAAGTAACTTCACTTAATTACTTTACCCTCATAATCACTGCAAGAATATAGGCACAGATTTTAATCCTCATTTATTGCTGAAACAATTCAACTTGTCCCTTTCCTTAAAGTAAGTGGCAGAGCCAAATTCAAACCTAAATCCTAAGTTTCTAAATGCTGCTCACACTGCTTCATACCCTATACCAAGTGCTTCTAAACAAAAATTAAAAGAGAATCCCTGCCCTCAAGGAACTTAAAGCAATTTGTCAATTAAGTATTCAACTGATCACATATTAAAAAATATAAACACGGTCCCTGGCCTCAAAACCTTCAAAAGTGTACCGTAAGTTTAAACAGCAAGACTTAAAGGACTGGAAAATAAACCTGAAGAGCAGGAACAATCTTATTTACTTTGCCCATGACTTATATTATTTACAGCTGGTATAACTAGAATACATTATTATCTCATAGCTGAGCTAATGCTGGTTGACCGTTACTGACTGAACCCTCTAAATATGGAATATGAAATATATCATACCTCTTCATTTGTCTCAGGGGAGGAACTTTTGTTTGTGACCAAAAAATCAGCCAAATCATCAAACAGCTCTTAGACAATATAACAAAGAAAGTTTAGGAATCACTTCTGGGCTACATCTACTTACCTATTTCATAGAAAAATAAAGATTTTGAGCTACATTCCATTCCATTTCAAAGCTGCCAGAAGGTCATAAAACAATTTCAAGAACCAAATCCAATTCAACAGCCACAAAATATAACTATCACTTGCTGTTGTTTATTCCAAATTAAACATACCCTCTGTCTCCATTAAAAAAAAAACAACAACACAACCGTTCATAATATTTCTCATCAGCAGGCCGTTCTTTATTGTTGTTTCCTTCAGGTATCTTGACAACCTTTTCTACAAGTCTTTCATTTTTTTTACTACTAACAATCACTTATCTGCCACACATAAATTTTAACTTTTGAATATTTTAAGAAACACTGTGATGTGTGCTAAATCGCTTCAGTCGTGTCCAACTGTGCAACCCCATGGACTGAAGCCCTCCAGGCTCCTCTGTCCATGGGATTCTCCAGGCAAGAAAACTGGTGTGGGTTGCCATTCCCTTCTCTAGGGGATCTTCCCGAAAGGGATAGAACTGGCGTCTCTTATGTCTGACCTGCATTGGCAGGCAGGTTCTTTTACTACTAGCACTACTGCTGCTGTTGCTAAGTCGCTTCAGTCTGACTCTGTGCGACCCCATAGACGGCAGCCCACCAGGCTCCCCCGTCCCTGAGATTCTCCAGGCAAAAACACTGCAGTGGGTTGCCATTTCCTTCTCCAATGCATGAAAGTGAAGACGCTCAGTCGTATCGGACTCTTAGCGACCCCAGGGACTGCAGCCCACCAGGTTCCTCCATCCATGGGATTTTCCAGGCAAGAATACTGGAGTGGGTTGCCATTGCCTTCTCCAAGCACCACTAGGGAAGCCCTAATAAATATTAGGGGAGAACAAAAGGTAAATAAGGGAAATTCAAGTGCAAAATTCAACCCACCTAACAAAGTTGAATTTTCTATCATGCCACAAAGAATTCTGTTTCAGAGTTAGCATGCCCTATTCTCCAACCTATCCAGTGACAAGTTATATACACTGCAGCCCCAAAGACTAGCACTCTGTAAAGTCTCACAGGGCTTACAATAATTTTTAAATGTTAACAAAATCTCAAAAAGATCAGGCTTAAATTCAGTGGATGACTGCATGTTAAAAAATTTTAGAGCCTAAAATCTAACAAAAGTTGACAATGAACAAGTAAATACAAAGAACTTACAAAGCCATGAATCTAGAAATTATTTGCAGTGATTAGCCTATGCAGTAGTAAGAAGGCATTATGATTTTCTGCAGAGCAACAGGGCTTTCTTCAGTGGTTATTTGTAGCAAAGGTTTGGTACAATAAAAAAAATTTGTCATGAATTATCTAAATATGTCATAAATGTGGCTATATTCTAGTCAAACTATGTGGGTATTACAGAAAGAGCAATGTAAGAGAAATCAGCTCAATGCCTGTATAATGTTGAATGTGACACTAAAAAAATAAAAGAGCCATTTCCAAGACAATTAAAAGTCACCCCTTAATGATGGCAGGAGAATAAAGTCCCATTCTTTTTGAAGGGTAGAGACTGTACTAGCCATTCAAGACACATGGGCTTTGAACAACAATGTGAATTTAGTAAACACTACTGAAATGTACACTTAAAAATGGTTAAGATGGCAATTTTATGTTATGTGGGCTTTGCCACAATTGGAAAAAAAAAAGGGACGGGCTTCAAATTTCTCTTTTATTTTAAATAAATAATGGATTGATGAGTTATTGAGTGCTTATTACATGCCAATCACCACAGAGATGAATGTGAAATGTGGATAAAATCTGATTTCTCTTTTCAAGGAGTTCAAAGTTTAAAGACACCCAAGTTTGAAAGTATTCTTAAAATGAAACAATAATTTTCCATCACCCAAAAACAGTTAAGTACCCATTTACCTAATCTTTTTTTAAATTTCATTTTATTTTTAATTGGAGGATAATTACTCTACAATATTGTGATGGTTTCTGCCATACACCAACATGAATCAGCCATAGGTATATATACGTCCCCCCTTCCTAAACCGCCCTCCTACTTCCCTCCCCATCCCACCTCTTTAGACCATCACAGAGCACCTTTCTTAAACTCGCTTGCTATATCTCTCTCACTCTTTTTCTCTGCCAGTTTTAGTTGCACTTTGAAGTCTCCGATGCTTACAATGGAAAACTGTAGGATTCAAACAGATTTGCTAGCCACCTATGTAATGTCCCCAAATTCTACTCCCCTCTGTACCTGAAAAAAAACAGTAACAATCAACAATGCTCCTGGGAATCTCTCAATAGGAAGAGAGGTTTCAAATAGTAGGGGAAAAGATCAAATAAAATCTTCAGACCTTATTCTGAACTATCACCTCCATTCAACCCAACCCAACATTTAACTGTGCAAACCACTGGGACTGAACCTATCAAGAAGTCACTTCTACTTTAGTCCTGATGACCCTTTCTCTTTTCTGGTCTTTTACAAAATCTATCATCTATGCCATACAAATTGCTCTCAGTTGTTGACTATTCTTTATACTGTGTACAATGAGTTCTTGCAAGTTTAGTGGTGATCAAATCTTTCTACCTCCCCCAAAGGATAGGTTAATGCTTAGTAATAAATATTCATTTGAAGTACATTTTTGAGCATTTCTCATGTCACCACTGAATATAATTTGTGGATGTATACTTTAAAAAGCAAAGGTTTTAAAGACTGAAACATCCTGTTTCATGCCCCGGCCTATTGTACCCCTTAATACAGTCACTTGAACTGATTAGACTGCCCACTCATATTATGGAAATTCATTTCCCAAATTCAAAAAATTAGTCAACAGTAGTGCACCTCTCCCCAAATATCCCTTTATACAATGAGACCCTTCATGACCAAATGTAGAAGTGCAATGATTTCCATCATTTCTGAGGTACTGTTCACATCTGCAGAGAGCAGCCGCCCTTGAATAGGAGGGAGCTAATACATAAATGGAGTTGGTTGACTGGTTTTCAACTAGTAAGAACTCAGAAGCAGAAATGTTAGCAGTGTTTGTTATCCAAATGATTAGTGCAGTTAAAAAAAAAAATACATGCAATGTAAACTTTAAACCATACATTTCCTAGCGACTGACCTGAACTTGAGAAATGGCCTCTCAGAGAACCCTAGGAAATCTGTTTCAATTTTATGTTTCATATAGGTTAATTATTCTACTACTGCATGGATTCTGATTAGAGACAAAGAACCAGGGCAATCACCAGCTTCAGGAAGAATTCAGGAGGGCAAAAATTAAACTCTGCTGTTGAAATTAATCCTCTTAAAAATACAGCAGCCACAATACATCACTAAGTGATACAAAGAAAGTACATTCTGATACTACGTATTTCATTTACTTTACCCACCCATCACTTCCAGCAAAAGAAATTTAAAACAGACTGAGCCATACACAGTATGTTTCCTGAAAGTATTCACGACACAGCAGCTTACTCTTGCAAATTATTAGCTTAATAGTGATTTCAAATACAGTTATAGGAAAAACAGACTACTCTAGGGGATAAAAGGCAGGGGGGGAAAGCCCAAACACTTTTTAAAGAAAGACAAAAAATATATTCAGGCATAAGATCTGCATCAGAAACATTTTTTCTTTCTTTTTTCTTGGTATATTTAAAAAACTTACCCTGAAGAGATTTTCCCAATCCCTGGCCCAGCTTCCACCCATGTTTCTGGAGTAAGCGATGTCCAATATTATCCTGACAGACAGAACAGAGAGACAAACCAAAAATATTCCAATAATATATTCTTCCCTTCCTAGTGATATATAACAGGTGATGAACAAGAGATAATTCTACATATATGCATGCAAAAAAGGTGCTAATAGGGGAGATGTGCCCAATAAGGGGGCATTAATGTAAAAAGAAATACTGGCTAGTATTTTATACAGGAAGAACAAAGAGGTAAGGGTCCTTTCTGATGGTGTGTTGGGCAATTTTTATACACAACACTTTTAAAAAGAGAAAAAAGGGAAGGGGAAAGGGGGAAGAATACACTTATGAAGTTTAAAACTAACATTAAAAAGCATAAAGTCAAAGTACTTATACAATCATATCCACCACCTAGACAGCACCACTTTAAGAGCTTTTTTTTTTTTAAAAAAAAAAAAAGAAAATCTACATTGTGTTTAGTTATTTTGCTTATGTGTCAGGCTTTCATGATACAAAGTAAGTTGTAAGTGTAAGACTGCCCCACCACTAGAAATGAAAACACAATCAGAGCAAAATCCAGGCTAGACTTGATTGGTTTTTTAATACATATATATAAAATATAAATATTTAACTAGCATGCAGCCAATATTAAACTGAAAAAACAGTGAGGTTAGTAAAACGAGAAATTAAATTGATTAAACAGAAAAATAAAATGAGCTCAAGCACAGACTGAGTGATGCATTTCAACATGTAATCTAACAAAAATGCTAAAATGTTAGAATGAAACAGGCCTAGCAATAAGTTAACAGTAAAGAACCATTAGTGCATGTAGGGGAAAAAAACCAATACACATAATGTCTCATCTTCCTAGGAGCACAGTGCAAGAGATCCTTTAATGTAAATCACATGTAAAGACACTAGAACAACAATTAAATGTCAGCTTTTGCGTAAGGTTTCAAGATCTTAGAAACCTCTGCAGACCTTTGTCCAAGTCTTTGTTTTTTACAAATAGAGAGAACACTAAAATAATCATTTAACTGTATCTGATAAAATGATGTTACTTATCAAAAGGAAAACATTTAAAAATTGTAAACAAAAAGTATTCTGTATGCATTAAAATGTAATTTATAATATTAATTGGGTATCACCACTTGAAAATAATCTCATATTTCCTAAAATCAAATTATGAAGTCAACTAAACCATAAATCTCTGAATTAAAAACAAACATCTCATATTAAATTGATTTTTATCTTCCAGCTACATATTCAATGGTAACATGCTCTGGAATTATAGAAAAAAATATGTTACTATTATATTCTCTGAGAGTAAGTTACAAGAAGAAGGTTGCTGCTGCTGCTGCTAAGTCGCTTCAGTCGTGTCCGACTCTGTGCGACCCCACAGACGGCAGCCCGCCAGGCTCCCCCGTCCCTGGGATTCTCCAGGCAAGAACACTGGAGTGGGCTGCCATTTCCTTCTCCAATGCATGAAAGTGAAAAGGGAAAGTGAAGCTGCTCAGTCGTGTCCGACTCTTAGTGACCCCATGGACTGCAGCCCACCAGGCTCCTCCATCCATGGGATTTTCCAGACAAGAGTACTGGAGTGGGGTGTCATTGCCTTCTCCGAAGAAGAAGGTTAGGTCTCTTCAATGCTTTGTTTAAAAAAAAAAAAGGTCAACTTCCTTCTATCAGTTTATGACAGGATGCCAACTAGAAAACTGGACTGAGCAGCTTATTACTTTATTGATTAGAGGAACAAAGATCAGGATACTTGAAAAAATGGGGCAAATGATAATGAAAACTGTTTCTGTAACAAAACATGCAATTATTTTAAACATACATATACACAGTTATTACTGTACATAAAAGGTCACTAGAGATTATTTTTTTGCTAGGAATTGAGAGAATGAGAAAATGCTATGGATATATGTAATCCCAGTACTGAATGCCTGACTATTTATAAATAACTTTATTGTAAAAAAAAAATAAAAAAAGTTTTAAGTCTTAACACAACTAATGTTAGCAGAAAATGAAGATAAAGAGGTCTTTATAGTACTACTGTGGAAATACACTTACCTGCACATAAAATCCTTGTTTTATAATTCCTACAACTAAATTAACTACAGAAAGGACAAGGATAGCAGAATGACTCTAAGATAATGTAGCTGAATAAAGTATTGTTTAATCTCTTAATAGGCTAATTTTAGGGTATTAAAACCATGCTGACAAAAATTGTTGTCCCTTTTTTTAAATTAAGAAAACTCTATCTTTTGGCTAAGTGGAGATGAGACATTATGCTGACCGTGTTATATTATGAATGCACTAAAATAAACAGACAGATGAAGCAGTATGCTATTTCCAAAAGCAGTGCAAGTGGAGTGAAAGCATTTCCATACGAACCTGGCTTTAAAAACTGGGCTGTCAAAAGAACAGTTAAATGTAACACAAAGTAAGAAACTGTCCAATCACTAATGGTCGTTTTTTTTTTTTTTGTCTTGTTTTCAATTCACTGCTTGCAATTAATGTATTTATTAAAGAAGAGTGAAAGCATAAGTAAATTCACGAGTCAAGACCAGCTGAAAGATTCAAGAGCAGCGTGTTGTGACTGACAACAGTGAAAGGAAAAGCAAATGTTAAAGGGAGAGGGAGAAAAAAGAAAAATTTAGGGTTATACACATTAGCATCACTTTTACAAAACCACTCAAGATGGCTGTCACCTTCTCAACAAAAGCTATTGATACAAAATGGCAGTGGTACTTCTCTTCTAAATCTTTAAATGAAAACTGTTCTTTAATTAAATCTACTTCCCTGGTGGCTCAGACAGTAAAGCGTCTGCCTACAATGCGGGAGGCCCTGGTTTAATCCCTGGGTTGGGAAGATCTCCTGGAGAAGGAAATGGCAACTCACTCCAGTATTCTTGCCTGGAAAATCCCAAGGACGGAGGAACCTGGTAGGCTATAGTCCATGGGTTCGCAGAGAGTCGGACACGACTGAGTGACTTCACTTTCTTTCACTTTCCCCAAGTATGAACAGGGAATGAAATGTCAGGGGTTATGTATTAATATTATTAACATGCCACTCTATGTCCTTGCAATTATAACAAAAAGCAACAAAAATAACAGGCATATCTCCCAGAAAGTCTTCCCCTCACCAACCTCTTAGATTAAGTGAATGACTATTACAGAAAATCTGAGCTTTTCCTATCATTTCAGACTATCTGTTTTTGAAGAAAAAATGGCAGTTCTGGGACTCTGCAGAAAGGACTAGTATTCACTATGGTTCCTTTTCCTACCAAAAGAAAAAAGTTTTATAAAGACTGGTGAAAAATCCAATAGGCTTAAGGATGATGGGTAACACAAGAAAGGCACGTCAAAATACCTCATAACAAAGTATTAATAGAACAAAGCAGACTTGTCTAATCTGAAGTGATCAAACTGTTCACTGAACTCTCACTGTGAAAGAGCAAGGAATTAATTCAGTGGCCAACTGGTGATAATCATTACTCTCTCTGGTTAGGGTGTCAATCATTCCTATAAATGTCATTTATAACAGTAAACTGCAGTAATGTGTAGCCTCAACCGGTAATCTAGACATAACAAGGGCAATGAGCACTATTTAACTCCTGAAATAACAGTTTATTATTTTGGTTACTACAAAAGTGACTAAAAAAACTTCATTTTTTATTTTTAAGCAAAATAAATAATTTGAAGTTTAGTTATAATCTTAAAGAACTGAAAATAAATATTTTTTTTAACACAGGCTGGTTTGTGACTGACAAAGGGGCATGTACAGTGATAGGCTGTTTATAATTTAAATACACATGGAAGAAATGCAGGGAAATACTAATTTTAAACAATTAATAAAGGAACTAACTTTGCCCAAGGGAGGTAGGCAAAAGGGTGGTTTTCCAGATCAGTCATAAAGAGTTCCCACAACCTATTTGTTATTGTTGTTTGGCCGTGCCAAACAGCCAGTAGGGTGTCAGTACCCTGATGAGGGATTGAACCTGGGTTCTTGGCAGTTAAAGTGCAGAGGTCCTAACCACTGAATTGCCAGGGAATTCCTCCCATGACCTATTTATTACTCTCTGTCCTTAAGACTCCAAAAATGGTGGCAATGCGGCATTTTATTTGGTTAGGAATGAAGTTCTTAATTCTGGTTAAACTATGAAGCTGAGCTAAAAACTCAAAATTTTTTCATCTAGATTACCTAAATTGGCCTTTATGGTTTTTCTATTTCTAAACTTAAATGTAAATTAAACTGCTATATTTTAATCCTCTGTACTAAATGTGCAAGAAAGGAGGATATAATTTTTAAATGGGAACATCAATAATAGCAAGAAATGTGTATTAGAAACAACCACCAATATGCTAAAAACACAATACCAGCAATAACACAAAAACAAAAAACCATCTCATTATTGTTTCAGCCATTCCTCAACAATTTTATTAATTAAATACCAAGTAGAAAACTTTCCCAGGAACTTCTCTCTGCTCCCTAAAGCTGTATACCATCAAAGAAACAATAACCATTTGGGAAACAGCCCCACCAACCTGTATAATGGGAGTCTGCCAAACCCCACCCATCTGTATAATAGGAGTCTGCCAAAATACAGACTAAAATTCACTTCATTGTGTGGGGCTGATTCTAAGTTTTTTAATAATGGGAAATAGAATACCAAGTCTCAAGAGAAAACTGTACTACAATTATGGCAGTGACTAGATGAATACTAATTCCACACTGAATTTTCTTTTAGTTGACAGCCACATTCAATTTACACCATTTAGCTCATTTTCAACAGTGACAAAAATGGCAAATCTCTTGAGTGGATTGTAAGCTTTGCTGATTGTGTATTAAAGACTCTATAAGCAAAAACCAAGTGCTACTAGGTGAACCCATGCAAACAACAAGTTGTAAAAATTCCCCAACAAAAAAAATCTATAGCTCACTACAGATGACACAATGAAGACTAGAGAGAAAAGCCATATAGTAATGCTACACCATTCAGCTCCAAGAAGCACATTATTTATAGTGCAGTCCACATATGGTCACTGCTAAATATCAAATCAGCAGTCTTATAGAGTTACAGTTTGGAACTAGTGGAGTCCACAGATCTAAACAGATATGCAACATGACAAAACCCACTTATACATATACTTCTAAGTCCTTAGATATGCAAAGTAAACATCAGCAACTGGAATTTGAAAACTTATATTAATTTTTTTAAACTTGCTCAGTCAACCTGACAACTATAAAGACAGAATTCTAATCAGTCAGGTAGAACAAAGACCAAGTACTGGCTGACGGGCAGTTTCACTTCCAACTGCAACAATGACAACATATTTTAAGTCTATGGTGCAGGGATTTTGCCTTTTGTACAGCTTATGATCACTCTCCCATCTGATTTCTCATCTTTCTATGGTAAAGATCACAAAGAACCATATACCTTAAGTCTGATCAACCAATTTTTGGATGTATGGTGGAATCCTAGACTGGGTTATGGTTTTAAGATTTTTGGTTTTTAAACGCTTTATTTTTTGGTATAAAGTGGAGATCATAATCATAGGTGGGACCTAAAAATCTCATAAAGTAGCTACATTAAAACATAAATTTTAAAAAGTTTTTTGTAATAAGAACAAAATGTTAATACTTCCCACCTTCTCTTTAATTCAGAATTAACAATCTGGCAATTCTTTAATAATTTTCTTGGAACAGTGTTTTATTATTGACCAGAAACTTCACTGAAAGATATCTGGTTAGTTGAAATAAACCAGAGAAAATAAAAATTTATACCAAAGATAATGAAGTATTTCATTAACGCTGGATTTTGATGTATTTTCAACATTTCCGGATTGAAACTGAAATACCTGTATCATCTCAGGAACAAATCTAAGCTTCAGCAGTTTATCAAAATCATAATGTATTATCACATCTTTGTATCTCATCTCCCATCTTGCTGGTGTGCAACACATTTACCCTATTATAAAACAAAAAGACCTTAATCCTATACTCACAATAACCCTTCACACAGGCATATTCTTGGCACAAACCTGTGCAGAGACTTCCTCGGTTACCAGCTGCTGCAGATTACCTTTGTTTGAAAAAAAAAAATGACTAGACCTTTAGCTCCTGCAATGATCTGTAGACTCCCAAAGCTGCATATTTCCAGCCACTTTTGAGTTGCATGCTGTAGCAAAACAGTCAGCACCTCTCAATAGATATTGCTGCAGAGAAAGATTTTAATTCAGCAGAGACTCTTTCTGTGTGTTAGAAGCAACTGCTATTTCCCCCTAAGAAGAAGATAGCTCAATAGCTAAACAAGATAGCCAGCCAGCCAGACATGTAACTAATATACACTTACTTGGTGGGCATTCCTAAGGTGATAGGGCTCTTGGAGGTTACTACACTATCTATTTTTATGCCAATCATTTTAGGACTTTCTTTTAAAACTTTAAATTTACCCCCAAATGATTGGGGAACAGAAATAAAATCTCTCTCTTTTTGCCCCACTTCTATCTAACACCACGTTGGCTATGAAGCACCTTACTATTACTACCTAAACTACCACATCACAAATAATGCATGTTTTAACGTGTTTCCTGAGTAAATTTTCATTAGAAGTACAATTTACTACTATACATCTCTGAACATATACTTATTCATAAAAAATTAAACATCCAGTCCGAGGATACTTGCTATTTTTAGTGGAGAAGATAATACTATTTAATAAATAAGGCATATATCAATTCCACTCCTACTCACTGAGATTACTCAGTCCGACTGCCTTATGATAGTGTTCTTTCTATGACATATGCTGGGAAAATTCCTGGACACTGTGAGAGGAAAAAGAGCACTAGTCCCACATGCCGAAGGAATGAACTCTCCAAAAACCTTCAAATACAGTCCTAAAAGAAGGCTTTTAAAATGTTAAGTATCATTTAATTTCGTGCTTTTATTAAAACTTTCTTGAGTAAAGTAATAATGAATACTAGGCCACAAATTTAGTCCAGCTAAATTTCCTGCTACTGTTGAGTCAGAGTACCCACTGAATTATAGCTTGTATAATATTAATCAACCTTGTACCTTACAGAATATGGCACCTGGGCCTTTCTTTTGACAGCTATCTATTCTTAAACTTTGACCGAAAGAAACATTTAAATGATATGGAAAAATTATTTTCCAAGTATAAAATACTGACCTAGCTAGCCCATAGATTTCACTGTAAAACGCCACCTTGTGATAATTCCCAAGACGATAGTAAAATAAGACAAAAACTTCAAAGATTTTTTAACTCATCAAAGTGGGCCTGGCATTTCATCCTTAAGTCAAAACACAAGACTGGGCTTTCAGCACAGCATCAGATGTGAATTCTCCCTCTGCAGCATTATCACATGCGTCACCAATTACTGCCATGCCTAAGTCTAGCGTCATGCCAGCACATTAAGACAGAAGGTACTATATGCAGTGTTCACTGGACCAGAAGAACAGAAATAAGAAGGGGAGGTGGGGAGAAAGAAACCCTAGAGAAGAAATTAAAAAAAGGCAGACCGTGCAATACAAACCAGATCATGGCTGCTTAGCTAATATGGGCCAACTGCTGTGGAAGAAAAATGTCGAACACCCCAAGTTGTGTAAATTTCTGTAAACATCTAAACACACACACAAACACACACAACACCAACCTAGTTAGGAACATAAATATATGTTGATCCTTTACTATGCTACAGCTATGAAAATAAAAGCTAAAGTTAAAATATCTGTATTCTCTAAACTGCCTTATTTTCCTGAGAGAGGAGGAGAAGCTAGTATTTCTTAAAGGGAGAAGAGGGAACGTCTTGACTGTTATAGGGACTCTCTCTCGGGTGATTTTCCATTCTAGTTAATCAATAACTCTCTGAAACCCTTATTAAATACATACACTTAAGAACAAATATTAAATACTGACAATACTGACAAATTTAGACATTTTAACAATGGACTGTGTAATCTGAAAATAAAGGGCTTTTCAAAATAAAAATAATGAGTCAAAAATTAAGAGTCAGGAAAATAAATCTCCTTGTTCTGTTGTGTTGTATCAATATTTAAAATTAAGTCATGTGAATAGATACAATCAACTTTTGACAAAAACCAGACATCTCTTAAACCACAGAAACCAAAGTTACCATGTTTCACGAGAGTCTGGTAAATAAAAATATTAGCCCCTAACTGTTCCTAATGGAATATTTCACACATGATTATGTTGCCAGGAAAGGTGAAGTTTTTTAAAGGATCAAAATACATTTTACTCCTTTATTCAATTTACAAAAACTTCAACTAAACTTAAACTTGTTATCTTTAACAAAGTATGGGCCAAAAATGGTATTTTTCCATCAAAATTCTAAAGTGTTTCTAGATTTTTTTTCACTGATTTCCTAACATATTAAATATTAGATTACAACTCAAACTCTACTTGATTACTGTAGGGCATGCAAGAAAACAGCTCTAAACTGTACTATAAGTTAATTAATAAGTTTAACTTCATTCACATCAAGTGTCACACGAACACTACCTAACTATCTATGACCCCAAATTAAGCACTGATCTTACCGATTCTATAGGCTTGTCAAGGGATGCTTGTTCAATTTCCAAATGTCCTTCTTCATATTGATCAAAGTGATTACCCTGAAAAAAAAAGACTACAGTTATTTTTCCTAAAAGCAAATGCCAAAATTATTAGTAAAACTAATCAAACTAGGGGGTTATCTTTAATTTTTCATTCTTTTTGAATAAACAACCAAAACTGTCACAAATTCAGGCTTTCTTAGATCTGTAAACACAATTTATTAGAAGTCTAGATCTAGTAATATGAACTTGTCTTATGATAAACACTGAAATTGCTAACTAAAACATTAACCATCATTTGGGACAGCAACTCTTTCTTAGACTGACTATATTAGGAAAACTGGAGAATCTTAAAAACAAAGGGCCGTACTGTGTTTTACTTTTCCAAAACAATCTTGTGCTACAGCAAACAAACCCTGACAGCAGAATGCAAATAAAATCTGTATTACAACACTGTTCAATGTTGCTAGCATTGCCTTTCACTAAAACTGCTAAAATAGTCAACTTTAAATCATCAATTTCCAACTCCAAAGATTCAAGGGATTCAGAAACACAATCTCTTGACACAGTATCCTCAATACGCTATTCCTCAAATGATCTGCCAAAAGACACAAGCATGCCTGTATAACACCATATTTGACCATAATCAAGGAAGCTGTCACTACAACTAGAAAAGTCAAAACAGCTCAATTGAGGTTGGGAACAGACAACTAGGATGTTCTCTCTAATTCTGGTTTGTTTTTTTTTTTTTTTTCCTGCTCCATGAGAAAAGGAAGAGTTCATAATTTAGCTTTAAATCAGAATATCAATTTTTCAGTTTCCTTATTGTTACAAAGTAACAAGTATCAAATCTGGGTCTCCTGCACTGCAGGCAGATTATTTTACCATCCCAAATACAGGTATTCCTCAAATGACCTTACAAAGTAGAGGGCATGAGGATTTGTGAGTCCTGAATTTATTTAAGCCAAGAAGACTAAAGATTTCAGTCTAGCCTAAATTTAATTCAGGTATGGAGTAGTAGGACAACCTGGATGTTAACCTAACCAAAAATTACTTGGCTCTTTCAAAGTAAAATTTTAATTGAACGAATACAGCTTAATTATAGCAAGCTCTGACATGTAATTTGCCACACCATATGGTAAACATTAGGTTTCTTGTTTTCATCTCCAGACTGTGAAGAATAGGGTCTTGTAGGGACGAAAAAGTTCTGGAACTAGACAGTGGTAATAATGGTTGTATAACACTGGTAACGTATTTAACGCCACTGGACTATGCACTTTAATTAAAATGAAAAATGTTATGTTATTTGTTTTTACCAGGTTAAAGATAATAAAACTGTATGGTAGAGTCTATCCAAAAGAAGAAAGGAGTAATAGGATAGGAGTGGGGTTTCCAAAGATAAAAGCTCATCTTAAAAATGGAACAGGATTTAAGAGCAGAGGGGCTCAGACAGTTAAAAGGATCTGCCTCAATGCAGGAGACCTGGTTTCGACTCCTGGGTTGGAAAGATCCCCTGGAGAAGGGAATGGTAACCCACTCCATTATTCTTGACTGGAGAATCCCATGGACAGAGGAGTCTGGCAGGCTACATACAGTCCATGGGCTCACAAAGAGTCAGACATGACTAAGCAACTAATGCTACAACTCTCCCTTCCCAGAATGATGAAAAAACAACCATCAACAAATAATATAAAAAAAATAGCCATTAATCCTGAAAGTCTTAATCTCCAATATTTCATCCAATGATCTCTTTAAAGTAACACCTGCCTCTTGGCATTTAACTTCTATTCTAGCATTTAAAAGTTTCATAGTTGGGGTTTCCCTGGTGGTTCAGTGGTAAAGAATCCACCTACCAATGCAGAAGACATGGGTCTGATCCCTGATCTGGGAAGATCTCACATGCTGCAGAGCAACTAAGCCTAGGAAACACAACTACTGAACCCACGTGCCACAACTACTAAAGCCCACACACAGCAACTAGAGAAAACCTTGCGCAGCAACAAAGACCCAGCACAGCCAAAAATAAATAACTTTATTTTTTAAGTTTAGCAGTTACTTAAAAGTTGTTAACTGCAAAGTACAACTAAATTCCTAAATAATAAATATCCAGATAAATTAGATTAACCCAAATCTCACAGTATAGGACACCAAAGTCAAAGTGATAGTCACTCAGTCGTGCCCAACTCTTTGCAACCCCACGGACTATACAGTCCATGGAATTCTCTAGGCCAGAACACTGGAGTGGGTAGCCCTTCCCTTCTTCAGGTGATGTTCCCAACCCAGGGATCAAACCCAGGTCTCCCACATTGCAGGCAGATTCTTTACCAGCTTAGCCACAAGGCAAGCCCATAGGACACCAATATCCAGCCAAATTTCATAATTCTCTTTTACTCTATCAATCAGTTCAGTCACTCAGCTGTGTCCGACTCTGCAACCCCATAGACTGCAGCACACCAGGCCTCCCTGTCCATCACCAACTCCCGGAGTTTACTCAAACTCATGTTCATCGAGACAGTTCTTCTACTCTATAGCTTGATATAATTTAATTATAAAAGAATAACTTCAAACTACCAACAATAATTGGCTACTATTTTTTAAAGCAGCTAAACCTTTATTTAACTTAGGACAATCGATTAATTGATCTTCGACAAAGGTTCAAAAACAATTAGAGAAATAAGTATTTTCAATACATGGTGCTAGAACTAGGTACTCATATGCAAAAAGTCTCAATCCACACTGCACATCATAATAAAAATATAACTCAAAAAATGTATCACAGACCTAAAAGCAGACCTTGGGTGAGACAAGGATTTAAGATACAACCCCAAAGCACAACTTATGAAAGAAAAAATCAAAAAATTGAATTGAGAGAACATATTCACAAATCTTAGAAGATCTGTACCCAAAATATATAAAGAAGTCACAAAACACAATATTAAGAAAACCTAGTTCTAAAGTAGGCAAAAGTTTGCTGGTAGGAATGTAAAATGGTACAGCCACTTAAGAAAATAGTTTGGCAGTTTCTTATAAACTTATACACACACTTATCCAAATAACCCATCAATATTGTCACTAGGTATTCACACAAGTAAAACAAAAAACTTATGTTCACACAAAACCTGCCTGTGAATGTTTGGAAATTACTCAAATGTCCCTCAACTAGGAAAGGAATGTAAAAACTATAGTACACCCATACATGGACAAATATTCAGCAATAAAAGAAACAAACTACTCATATAAGCAACATCTGTATGAATTTCAAACACATTATGCTAATTAAAAGAAGTCATGCTGAAGAAGTTACCTGGTTCTATTTATATAGCATTCTGAAAAAAGCAAAACTAGAGGAAAACACACCAACTAGTGGTGTTTTCAGCCCCCTAAAAACTGGTTGATTCTAGAAGTTAACTCAGAAACCTGTTTGAGAGACAAGAGATGAGACAGAGGCCATTTTTAACTGCACGTTTTTTTCTTTTGAATTTTATACTTAACTAACCCAATACTCAAATATCCTAACAGAAATCACAATCACTTTGTATTTTATCTCTGAATATTTAAAATGAAAGCTGTATGTATTTTTGAATCAATATCACTTTAAAATAAATTTTAAAATATTTCCCCAGAAATCTTAAATGGTGTTGATTCAAAAATACACAATTATGTATTATGCTGTGTTACTTTGGGAGTTTTTCCCCAGAAGTAAAAGGTACTAGGGGGGAACACTGAGAGAAGAATATCACAGTTTCCATAGCTATTACATATTTAAAATGCAGATGATACTGTAGCATTTCTCATTTGTTTTAACAAGTAGAGACCAATGTCCAACAAGGGAAGAGTTTAATTCTATTTTATTAATGCAACAATTAGGGATTCATTTAAAAGTTTTAAAACTATGTGGAAGTATGTTAACTTGAAGTTAAATGGAAGGGAAAAACTCAGAAAGATTGTGTGAGACTATGTGGACAAAAACTAAACAAGCAATGTTATGTAAATGTGACAGGAGCCGGTAAATATTTCTGGGGGGAAAAAAAAAAAACAACCAACATCTAAAGTTTAGTTTTTTAAGTACCTGCTGACTTTAGTGATAGCACTTGAATTTAAACAGCCTGAAAAGAAATATCCTACAAATTATCACTACTAACTTAGAGAACTGAGAGAGATCACTTCTCAATATTTTAAGTATCTGATTTGCCATAATAAACCAAACAATTAGCGTCCTGTTTTTATTACTATCTTGCTATTTGGCCTCATACAAATCATGTTATAGTTTTCATCATTCTGTACTCATTTACAAAATGAACTTGAACTAGACACTCATGTCATTTCTTGGCCTAAAATTCTATGAATTTGCAGATTTAAAGTGAATTAAAAGTATCCTACAGGGAAAAAAAAACACTGACATTTAAAATTTGCCACTACAAAAACCTAATTACTATCTAAAGTAAAATGTTAACCAAAAAGCTAATAATCCCTAGTGGTGAAGCATAAAACATTTTTCATCTATGCCAAAATAAACATAATGACATGAAAATCAAGTAAAAGCAAGCAATAAATAAACTAAGTGACCCTGAGTTTGCTGTTGACTTTTCGGATACAATACCAAAAAGCACGGGACTTCCCAGGTGGCACTAGTGGTAAGGAGCCCGCCTGCCAATGCAGGAGACCCGGGTTTGATCCCTGGGTCGGGAAGAGTCTCTGGAGGAGGAAATGGCAACCCACTCTAGTATTCTTGCCTGGAGAATCAAACCCATAGACAGAGGAGCCTGGAATGCTATGGTCCACAGGGTCACAAAGAGTCAGACACGACTGAAGTGACTCAGCACAGCACAGCACACAGAAGGCATGATGCATTAAAAAAATAACTGCTAAGGACTTTATTAAAATGTAAAACGTCTGCTCGGTGAAAGTCACTGTCAAGAGAATAAGAGGACAAGCCACGAATCAGGAGAAAATATTGCAAAAAAGCACATCGGACAAAGAGCTGTTATCCAAAATATACAAAGAACTCAAAGAATAAGAAAACAACTCAACTAAAAAAATGGGCAAAAGATCTAAACTGACACTTCATCAAAGAAAATATACACATAACAAATACTATATGAAAAGATGCTCAACAACTTATTTCATTAGAGAACTGCAAGTTAAAATGAAATGCCACTACATATGAGAATGGCTAACATCCAAGATACTGACAACATCAAATGCTAGCAAGGATGTGGGAGCAAGAGGAATTCTCACTCACTGCTGGTGGGAAAGCAAAATACAAAAGACAGTTTGGCAGTTTCTTACAATACTAAACATACTCTTACCATACCATCCAGCATTTGCATTCCTTGGTATTTATCCAAATGAGTTTAAAATTTACATCAAAATCTTATACATGACAGTTACAGTAGTTTTTATTCACAACTGCTAGAATTTGGAAACCACCAAGATGTTGAACTCTGGAAGTTGGTGATGGACAGGGAGGCCTGGCGTGCTGCAATTCATGGGGTCGCAAACAGTCGGACACGACTAAGCAACTGAACTGAACTGAAGATGTTGAAGAGATGAACAGATTAACTGACCATGATACACCTATGCAACAAAATATTACTCAGCACTAAAAAGATGAGCTATCAAGTCACAGAAAGACACAGAGGAGTCCTGAAAACATATTACTAAGTGAGGGGTGCCAATCTGAAAAGAAAACATATTTTGACTCCAAGTAAGTAACAGTCTGGAAGAAGCAATACAATGGAAACAGTTACGGGTACACACACATACAGTGTGTGGCTGTCAGGGGCTTAAAGGGAAAAAAGGGATAAACAGATGGAACACAGAATTTTAGGACAGTGAAACTGTAATGGTGGATACATGTCATTATACTACATACGTCAAAACTGCAGAACTACATCAAGAGTGAACCCTAAGATATACTAGGACCTTGGGTGATAATTAGGTGTCAATGCTGGTTCACCTCTTGTAACAAATGTACCACTCAGGTGGGAATTGTTGATTACAGTTGATGTGAAGGAGGGAATGGATATATGGAAACTGAGTGTTGAGCCTAATTTAAAACTGACTTAAAAAATAAAATCTATGTATTTTTTTAAAGTAAACAACAAAAAGTTAATAATCTGAGTAAACCCACAGTCAAAATTTCCAAGGCATTTCTTCAAAATAGTATGTTCATTTTAAAACTTGACTACAAAATTGTAAAATTGATAACAATGATTATCTCTAAGAAATGAAATAAAGTAGCACTTTCTTTCACTTTTTCCTGTTACAATGTAGCCTGAACTTTTAACAATAAACTTTGTATTACTTGCTCTGTTTTAGTGGAGGTTTTTTTTTTTTTTCCTGATTTTTGCTTTTTAATTGCTTTATTAACTTTACATTTTTCTATGCAAATAGGTGAAACTATACTGTTGACAGAAACTTAGCTTGGGTACCAAGGCAATGTCCAATTAGAAGCTGGTAACATCTGACACATGGAAATTACAAAAGGTTTACAGTAAAGGCATATCAGGAAAATGCAAGGGAAAAGAATAACAGTATTAATCTCATGGGAAATGGCAGGAGTCAAGGCATAAGGCAAAATTCATCATGATGGTCACGATGATTAGAGACATTCATTAATACAGAAATAAATGTGCTGTACTAATGAGATGTTAATAAGGGGGAAACAGGCACAGAGTTTATGAGAGGTGTGGTGTATAAAAAAACTCTGTACTACCTTAGCAAACTTTCTGTAAATCTAAAACTGTTCTAAAATAAAAGGTTTATTTTTAAAAGTTTTGGGAAGGATCAATACCATTCCACACACACAGACATGTATAGCTTTCTTTAGCTTTATAAAATCCTTTAGAAACCTTACCCTAATAAGCTCATGATATACTCAATACAGGATCTGGGAATCAATTGAATCTAGGGGATTTTTTTTTTAATCATCTACATTTTACACCAACAAGAGAACTGATACATAAACTGATACAGAGATTGTCACAAATTCACAAAGGCTTCTGATTCTTAGTCCCATACTCCTGCCACCGTATTCTACTATACAAAACCCAAAGATTAAAAAAACAATAACCTTGCCGCCATAATTCTGAAATAATATTCTCTATAGAAAGCAGGAATAGTCAAAACTTAGTTATGATATGTAAAACAGATAACTAATAACCTGCTGTATAGATGGATGGATGTACAGCATAGGGAACTCTATTCAACACTTTGTAATGGCCTATATGGGAAAAGAATCTTAGAAAAAAACAAAACAGTGGAGAGAAGAGATATAGATACATAAGTGGCTCACTTTGCTGTGCATTTGAAACCAACAACACTGTAAATCAACTATACTCCAATAAACTTTTTAAAATTTAGTTATAAAATACATGGAAAGACTGAGGATGTATTACAAATGAGAGAAGACAATCAAGAAACAGCTAAATGTAAACAATGTGGAAACCTGGATGGGATACTGGAACAGAAAAAGGACATCAGTGGAAAAACTGGTAAAATTCCAATAAGGTCTGTGATTTAGTTAATATTATCTTACCAATGATAATTTCTTAGTCTTGATAATTATGTTATGGTTATTATACAAATATTATAGCAGAAGAACATGAGTGAGTAGCATACCAAAACCCTCTACACTATTTTGGGGACTATTCTGTAAGTCTAAAATTAGTTAAAAATAAACACAAAAAGTAAAAACCTTTTAGTTATCATTACTATTGAAAGCATATTATGAGAAAAAAATCAAAGAGCTAAAAACTGTACTTTTGGAAAGGTAGAATGGAGACTGCTTGTATATATTAAGTAACTCTGAAAGAATCCCCATATAATTAGATTAAACAGTGGTTGTCTTTGAGAAGAAGTGATTTAACTTTTCACTCTGAATCCTTCTGTCCCTTCTGAATGTTGTACTAAAAAAGCAAAATGAAGGATGGAATATAAAAAGTGATTTCAAACTCCCAGGGCACCAACTATAGAAGCAGTAGCGGTGATGATGATGATAATATTTCTTGCCTTTCTCCCCCACAAAAATTTTTTCAACTCATTCTGATGAATTTAATAAGATTGTTCTTTCCAAAAATAATCAGCAAGGCATCTGATTATCTGCTGGCCTCAACAGGGATTTGAAGAGAAGTAATTTTTTCTGCTTTACCCTGCTTTCAAAACCACATTTAGATCTCTGAAATCCCATTAGTGGTAGGATGACTGTATCATACAAACCAGGGCATAGAGAGGAAGAGGGTGTGCTAACCCTCATTACCCCTGGACAAGAGGTATAAACTAAACAGTCATTCTGGTGAAAATTCACCAATCCTGTGATTATTAAGCCATTCTTAAAATTTGATTTCAATGATCACTGTTTTGAACAGTTATTTCATTGTTCAAATCAATTATTCCTTTCTAAATATTACCTGCTTTTAGAGTGAAATATAGCTTTTCATTTATGCTGATCAGAAATATAAGTTCAAAAAGATCAGACATACACACAATGTGTCTAAGATTTTTAAATGCACACCCACATATACATACAGCCAGCTGACTTTCTTTTAACTGCCTCTTCTCTCAAAAAAGGATCAACTTGGGGTAGGTCTTAACTACAAATGAACAGAACCTGACTGACCTGCATATTACTGAAGTACACGGTAGCTTTAGTTCCTTACAGGTCAAGGATTCTGCTTCCAAGCACAGGATAAATGTGGAAATTTTCAATTACAAATTTAGCTGCAGTGATCATTTCAATATAAATAGAGACTAAGGTTGCCCTAAATTTATCCATATAAATGAATCTTGTTATTTGTTAACCAGTGCTGATTTTGGAATCTACATGATCCCACAGCTTTTCCAGTAATTAACTATATGGTAATTAATACGGAAAATGAGAAAGAAAAGTTTGGGACCATTCTTTAAGGATCACAACCAACAACCCATAATTTCAAGTAGCAAAACAAAATATTTAAGACCCTGAAGAGGTGAGCCTCTTCCATCTTCTTATAGTTATTAAAATTTCATACCGTTTCTAAAAAAAAATTTTGATGAAAAGTATTACTCATAGTAAAAGTCGGCAGATCCAAAGTTTCCAATTTGAATCAAATCCATTATTAACAGGAGGATTATACAGACTGAAAATTTAAATCCTGTCTGGCTTTCCTATCTAGACTAGGTATGAGACAAGTTTAAAGTTTTATCTTTGTCAGCTTTATTGTACCACTCATGCAAACCCATCTTAGCACCTGGCTCTAGCTATTAAGCTGCCTGTTATAGATGTTCCTGTCTCGGCTCCAAATCTCTGCAATCAAAATTTATTTTTTCTATTGTATTTACCATTATCCCCTTAGAGACTGTCTAAAGTCACAAAGTGGATATATTAATTGTAGCCCTACATCACAACTCAAATAATATATTTGTTTATAATTTGGACTTTCTAAATTCAAAACATATAATGATGCTGATTTCACCTGCCATGGATTAAAAATGGTTTAGTGTATAGAGCCATACAGAACAGCTTCATATTTCACCTATGAACAAAACCCGTTCTCCTCTGACAACAAATACTGAGAATTCATCTCTGTCTCCCTCTCCCTTACCCCCGCCAAATAAACTAATTCTAGTATGGTCTCAAATCAGAAAGAAAACATCTCAGGATGAAAAACATACCCCAAAAGTAATGGACATTTGGGGAATCCCTTAGTGGTCCAGTGGTCAGGGCTCTGAGCTTTCACTGCTGAGGGCCCAGGTTCAATCACTGGTAGGGGAACTAAGATCCTACAAGCTACATGGCTTGGCCATAAAAATAAAGAAATGAACATCCTGGGGGATTACTGATATCATTTTATTAGTATAATAAAAATATATTTAAACTTAGAAACACCACTGTGGTCAACTCCTCAAAAACCCAAGTTCTTCACTATTGTTTTCATCATCATACAGTCTGATTTCCAATGACTTTCAGTACATTACTATAAAGCCAAAGATCTCTGAAGTCAGACACCAGAAATCAAATCAGTCTGCTGGGGGTGGAGGTGGGAGTGGGGGTGTGTGTGTCTGCTAGAGGGGTGTGTGTGTGTGCTTACTCACTCAGTTGTGTCCAATTACGGGTGTGTATGTGTGTTTACTCAGTTGTGTCCAATTATGGGGGTTTGTGTGTGTTTTCGCACGTGCGCGCTTACTCACTCAGTTGGGACCCTGGGCTGTAGCCCGCCAGGCTCCTCTATTCATGGGCTTTTTCAGGCAAGAATACTGGAGAGAGTTGCCATTTTCCTCCTCCAGGGGATCTTCCCAACCCAGGGATTGAACTCGTGTCTCTTCTGTCTCCTGCACTGCAGGCAGATTCTTTACCCGCTGAGCCATCTATAACCTTAGGCAGATTACCAAACCACTCGCTGGGCTTAGGCCTGTTTCCCCAGCTATCAAATCCAGATGATGACACTACTGTATTACCGCACAGGTTTTGAGATTTAAAGAGTTAAAAAAAAAGTAATAAATTATTATTTCAAGACATTGTTGAGGCCAGTCAGTAACCCAGAAAAATAAATCCACTTACTAAATTTAACTCTATGTAATTTGGTAGGAGAGATAATTTGCTAAGCAATCTCAGTAAGTATCTAAGAATTTGAAAACACACTACACTGAGTCAAGGGTATGAGCATATCACACCCTCGTCTAAAAATACATGTACATCTGTTTGACATATCAAATTTTCTGGATAATTGGACTAGACCAAGAAAGGACTGGTTTCCAAAAACTCACTACACTGAAAAATCAGTATCTTTTAAAAACCTCACAGGAGAAACAGACCTTTTTCAGAAATGCAGGCAAAATCAGGAAACAATTTCTGAGGCGTTCAAAAAGATATGGAGACAGTAGTTAAGTCCTGTGGGATCCACATCAATGCTTATTATTTCTTTCACCACTCACTGGTACGATAAATGACTATTTAGACATGTGACAAAAATTCTGCACTAGTCCACAGAAAAACAATGTGTATATACAATATGACACACAAAAGAAAACTCACAACTAAGATTGCTATAATTAATATATACAATATAAAGTGAGATTACAACTCTCCATAAGACAACCTCCATTCCTGAAATATCCTTCAATTGGCTTTATAGGATATCACAGAACTAACAGTTCAATTTAGATAATCCACAGCACAGCAGGAAGTTGATCCCCCAAGTTGGACATAATCCTCAGACTCTACATAGTCTTTCCTTCCTACATATGTGCCTCTGCTGCTAAGTTGCTTCAGTCGTGTCCGACTCTGTGTGACCCCATAAACGACAACCCACCAGGCTCCCCCGTCCCTGGGATTCTCCAGGCAAGAACACTGGTGTGGGTTGCCATTTATTTCTCTAACGCATGAAAGTGAAAAGTGAGAGTGAAGTTGCTCAGTCGTGCCGGACTCTTAGTGACCCCATGGACTGCAGCCCACCAGGGTCCTCCGTCCATGGGATTTCCCAGGCAAAAGAGTACTGGAGGGGGGTGCCACTGCCCTCTCCGTATGTGCCTCTACTTAACCATTAATTCAAATATCTGAGCAACTTGTAGGTGCCAGACCCTGAACCAATTCTAGAAAAATGAGTAAGAAAGAATCTCCATTCAAGGAGTTCTACATCCAGGGAGATGAGATAAATTATAAGCATTATAATATAATAAAATAATAAGTATCATAAAGTATACAGTAGGAGAGATAAAAACAACACAGTGGTTAAAGGCTGAGACTAGTTCAAACTACTTGAAAGCTATCTCTTTGACTCACTAGCTGTGTGAAGTGGGTAAGTTTTTCATTTGTAAAATAGAGATAAAAATAGAACCTACCTAACTGGGAGATTGTACAAGATAATAAGCATAACATAGTGCCCAACAGAGAGCACTCTGTACTGTTAGCTGCTACTATCACTAATAAAAGTGCTGTTACTGAAATATGACCAAAGAAAATAAGCAACTAACTGCCTAGGGAAGATGTCACAGACACAACAAATTGAGTCTTGAAGAATGAGTGTTAAGAATTCCAGAGAGGTAGGAGCATATGCAAAAACAAAAACAAGAAAAAGCCTAGCAGGTCCAGATAAAAACAGAAACTACAGGATGGCAAGACAATGACAGGGCAAGAAAAGAAACACATCTGTTACAATGGCACCAGATGCTTAACAGTCTCAAAAGCCAAGTTAGTGCATTTGGATTTTATTCTTGAAACAATCAGGAATGACAGGAAAAGTCATATTTTAGGAGAGAACAAGGTTCAAATCTGAGTTTACTGTGTGGCCTCAATTTCTGTTTTCTCTTCTGTAAAGGGAAGGATACTACCACCTCGCTTGGATGGTTACTTAGATAAATATCTCCCAAATGCCTTGGGACAAAGCCTGTCAACAAACAGTAGCTGATAGTTTCATCACTAGATTCCACAGCAGTCAACTTCTGATGCTATAATGGTCATGGATACATTTTGACACCTTATTTTGACAGTATCCAGTAGAAGTACCACTCTTCTCTGCCATCTACTCTTCTACTGGAATAAATGAAAAAAAAAAAAAAAAAAGACTGATTTTTAAAAGCCTTTTCTTATCCTTTTTTATATTTTATGATGCCATGCCAACAAACAGGAACTCAATAAAATGACTGGGAAATGGAATGGAATTTCTGGTAGACCTATAAACACCAAAAAGGCAGGCAAGAAGTCATAAATGACCAATTAAGCTTATAAAGGTGATATACTCCTGGGGGGAAAAAATTAACGATAAGCATACCAACTACTTCCGACCAGTTAGTTAACTGGTAAAAAATGCTGCGAAGTATTAAAGAGAAACAATGCTTTGTATAATGTAGACAATACCAACACTCATCACCTCAAAGGGGCCAATCTATAAGTCACAGCAGAAAGAATGCTACAAAAGAAATCAGAAGGTTTAAGTTCAAAACTCAGGCCTGTACTAGACAAGTTTCCTCATCTATAATAGACTTACTACCTACTCTATTTACCTTGCTGAATTACTGGGAGAATTAGACAAGACTGTATACAAGGGCAGTTATTAAACTGTCATGACAGTATGCAACTACACAATATTACCATTCTAATATCCAGGTTAGACGATTTTACAACATCCTGGTGCCTCAGTTTCCTAACTTCCTTTCCTAAAATGATCCTGATGTCCATTCTACCGTAGCCATTTCACTCTCATGGTCATTACGACTTCAACTCCTCCATTATCTCTATTTCAAACACTGCGCTCTCTGGCCACAACCTTCTGTCTTTCCAACTCAATTCCTCTAGAACCTCCACTCCAAGAATCCTTCAGCCTCATCAGAACCTACGACCCACTGATTCAACGTTCTCTACCCTTAACCCTCGAAGTCCTCACTTGTCTCTCTGCCAAGCTTAAAATCACATAGCCCACTATTATAATCATTCCCCTGTATACACCTTCTACTCTACTCCCTTGCCCCCATTCACATTAATTCCGGCTAATGGAGACCGGTCATCACAGCTTTAACAGTATGTGTAGCACATCTAACACAACTCTATCTAAATCAGTCTTCCTAAGTCTATTCCCCTGCTTAACACACCTTAAATAGCTAGTACACACCTACTTACAGCATTGAAATAAAACTTTTGTAGCCCTAGCTTTTCCTTTTCCCGTTCCCAATGGTTTATTCATTGTCCTTAAAAACACACACACACACACACACACACACACACACAACCAATTCTGCTAGTTTTACCTCTACATTTTTACCCTGGCTATTTTCTCCAGCTGAATGCCTCCCTATCTTCTCCTTTACAAGGATGCAAACCCATCTTTCAAGACCCAGTTTAAATGTTTCAGAAAGGCACACTTAATCATCCCACTTTAAGGGTTCTCTTTCTCCCTTCTGCTGCTGCTGCTGCTAAGTTGCTTCAGTCGTGTCTAACTCTGTGCGACCCCATAGACGGCAGCCCACCAGGCTCCCCCGTCCCTGGGATTCTCCAGGCAAGAACACTGGAGTGGGTTGCCATTGCCTTCTCCAATGCATGAAACTGAAAAGTGCAAGTGAAGTCGCTCAGTTGTGTCCGACCCTCGGCGACCCCATGGACTGCAGCCTTCCAGGCTCCTCCGCCCATGGGATTTTCCAGGCAAGAGTACTGGAGTGGGGTGCCATTGCCTTCTCCTCTTTCTCCCTTAGGGTTTTGCATTTATTTACTGTAATACTATTTGTCTGATAATCATATTAGTCTTGTTTATAATACGTACTGTTTTTACTTTTGGTATCTCCCCAGATATAACAATAGCTCCCTAAAAAACACCACTTCTTAATCAACTCCCCCAAAGACATAATCATACATACAATTCTTAAACACTTCAAATACTGCTTTAACAACTTTTCAAAAAATTAACTTATATTCTAAAAAATGTTTCTGAAGTAAATATACATTTTTGTATCTCTTGTGCAGATGAATACCTAAAGTAGTATTAATCAGATTTTCAACTACTTTTGTTCCTTTTATATTCCATAATTTTACTCATAGGAACAAGATAAGTTATTGACACTACAGCATATAATCCACAAGCATCAGCTTTAGTTTCTATAGTCAGGACCTAAAGTATCAAATTAATTTACTGATTTTATCAGTACTACCTATAAAAAGGGTGAAAAATTAAGCCTCTCTCTCTCATCAACTCTGGAAAAATGATATCGAATGAACCATGAGATATGAATACTGACTTTTCCAACAATCATTATTTAAAATGTCAGATACAGAACATGATCAATCACTTTTCTCTATAACAACTTTAAACCTGGAGAGCTATTTTGTATTCCAGTTCTAATAAACAGAGACATAAACTGAAATCCCCCCTTGAAATCAACATAATTGCTTTAGCAAGGATCACAAAAATAATTGGAAACTCATGAGACAAGAATAAATGTAATATTACAAAGGTAACTTTCTGGTCATTTGAGTGACACAAAATACAAGATTTACCTTACTCTAACATTGTTGGTAAAAAAAAAAGAATTCAGGCAAATAACAGGAAACTCTGTTTGGGGCCCTAATGTTAATTTCTTACTCACTACAGCACATACTAAAATATTATGTGCTATTAACCTGTGTACAATGCCAAAGTAACTTTAGCTATACTTTTTTTCCCAAATATTCCTAAATTAGATATAAAATACTAAGTGTATGTTAAATCTCAAAGAAATCATTTTGTATAGGCATAACAATACAGTATATTCAGCTTGGGCATATTTAATTTTTTGCACTGATTAATACAATATGTATTAAGCACATTTAGTTAGACTTCCACAGTTAAATGGACAATTCACTTTTTATAACTGGAAAATCATTACAACATCTTCTGGTATTCACTGCAATATCAAATCAATGCCTTCTTTCAGTATTTGTGGTGGTCATTTGTAATGCCTTTAGTAACTGCCATGAGTCAGCTTTCACTTAATACTAAATGGCAATGCTAATATGAAAAGAGAATGCCAGACATAAAAATATCAAGTAGCTTCAAGGAAGGAATTTTAACGGAATTCAAGAACCGGATGTCTACCATCAAGCTGGAATTCATTTTCACTAATAAAATATTAGAAACTTATTAAGTCACAAGAGCAAATATGAAACCTCTACATGGAGGGGTTCAAGATTTCATGAACTTTTTTTTTCCCCGAAAATGGTAATCTTGACCACATCAAGAAAACAAACCGTCCTTTATTCATTTTATCATGTTATCTAAATAGATTGAATTAATATGGAAATTATCCCAGCGATGAAGCAGCACAATCGAGGTAGCCAGTTATATATGCTTTTAAAATTTTTTTAAGTCACAAATGTTAGTTCTGGTTAGTTAACTTATAAATAGACCTGAGAAAATGTGACAAAAATATCTCTCACAGTACTTTAATGAGAATTTTGTGACACATACAGAATAAAAGGAAGGACTACAACAGAACACTTACTTTTCCATAACTTTATTGCCACTCAGCCTAATGATATATTTATCTAGATATCTTTCTTCTTGGTCTTCCATATCTACTTTAAAATGAAATAAGTAAGGCTGCCATCAAATGAAGCCCTATGATCACAGTTCTTGGCAACCCCATCCTCCCTTTGAGGAGGGTTGTAATAAATGTCTTTCTCTCTGATGTTATTTCTTAATATGTCTCATGTTTTTAAATGCCTTTTGCCTTAAATATATATATACATATACCCTGTACCCTTGAAATCACAACCAGGGAGACTTCCTTTATGTTGACCTTACTTTGGTCACTCTTAATACCTTGAGAATATACTAACCAGTAATTGTGCATTTGCTAATAACCGTACCAATGCATGGTGAGTATACTGAAGTTTGTACAGCTTTGATTCCAGGCCTTTCCACCTATCATCATGTGTATGGGAATCGAAACAGTAATGATTTTGCCTAAGTTTCACTATTCTAAGCAAACCTGACAATGATTTTCACAGCCAGTGGTATCTTTCAGAGGATAGGAAACAGAGGTTAGAACATTTGCCCATGTGTGATCTCTGGCATGTCTGCATTAGAATGCCAACTGTGTTACACAGTCCCACATAGAAAATATATTAATATACTTCTATGACCTAAATATTTTAAAACTGTAAACCTCCTGACAATGGTCTCAATTAAGAATTATCTGAAAGTCACATCCTGGTGTCACATATGAAACACAAAAAACATACTACATAAAAGTAATACAGCTTATTGCTGTATACCACTATGATTACTATATACGTTACAGAAAGTTCTTGGGTAATTTCTACACTTTTATTGTGACCTTTAAGATAGTTATTTTTTTCATTACTTTATCACTTACTGATCTATTACTGTAGCTCCTTTTCATTAGAAATCTCAAGCAGAATGCATTCAGAACAAGAGGAAATGAGAAACTACTTGAAATCACCAGTCCTCTGCAAGCACACAAGCTGAAGAATATTTCCTCACTAACATTCAGCTGCATCATCATTAATAGCTGCGCAACCACTAAATGCTAAGCAGTGTGTATATATACCTCATTGCTGTATATCACAGTGCAAGAAATACTTTCTTTAGTGAACTTGGAATTCAAAGTGTTGAAAATATATCTACATTTGTAAATTATACCATGCTATTTTCCACTAGTTTCTGTAACATTTCAATCTGTGAACAAATATGCCTTCATCTGGTAAATGTAGGCACAAGTCATGTCTCATTCAGAAATTGAGGTCAGATTCTTAAATAAGTAGTTAAAACTCTTAAAACATTTAAAAAATAAATACATCAGCCCAAACCACAAAGATTTCCAAAGCTAAAACACCACTTAAAGGGGGTATTTTTAAATAATGTCAGAACTAAGACAAGAGTTAACAACATATCCTCTATGACAAAGGGTAACATCACTGTCGGAAGCCTTCCTAGAAGCCCTTGGGAGACCAACAAGAAACAGATATGGACAAAATGCAACAGAGTAGAAACTGTAATTGTATTACCTCTCTGAAAGCTCATTTATTCTTTGTGACCTACAAGTTTATCCTCCATATTTGATGACTCAGTTACTGTTATATAAAATATACAATTGCCAATAAAGTTATTGGTCATGAGTACAGGTTCAAAAGTCAAAAAGCAGGAGTCTAAATCCTGGTTCTGCCATTACCAGCTGCGGATACTTGGCCAAGTTATTTAACTATCTGTACCTGGGCTGCCTCATTTGAAAGTAAGAGTAATACTACGCACCTCATAGAGTTATTGGAAGATTAGGAGACAACACATGTAAAGTCCACAGAATAATACCTGTTTATTATTAAAATGAAGTTATCAAATGTTTTCAAACATGTCCCTGATATTAATGATTACTCTTTATATTCATAAGTGCTTCAAGTAATATGCCAATTAGGCTCCTCTCTATATTATATAAAACACCTTTGAAACTCTTAAGTGTTCACAAAATCTAATAGTGAAGCCTCCTCTGACTCCATACTAAATTCAAGAGACAATCCTTAAACTCCCCAAAATTTGCACCTAATGGTAAATTGGTAAAGAGTGAAATTCTAAAATTCTAAATTCCCTTGCCAAATTAAAGGCAAAGAAAATGATAGTCATCTAGAACTTACCAGAGAAGGTGCACAGAAAAATTTCCACTGCTAGAGATCTGTTTAAAGAAACAGGATCTATGTACTGTATCTGGAAACCTACTTTGGATTTGTTTTCAAGTGCACTCAGTAGCTTCACCTCATTTATCACTTAAAGCCTTAAAAGGCCAAGTTAATTTTGAATAACCTAACCTTGAACAATGTTTCAGATATGCTATATGCATGAGGTTCCTAGGGCATTTTCTCTCCAATAACTTTAAATCAAATGACATCATTAATGAAAATTCAACTACGTTTTCCCCTTTATTGAAACACTCAGAAAAAATAGTACTTAAAATATTTTAAAATGATTTTTAAAAATGTTAGCACAATAATTTACAGAAGTTCTAACATCCTGTAATTGTCTAATAGGTTTTCATTACTAATATCCTATTTACCCATAATGCTGGGACATCTGAATCTTAAAAACCAACATTTACCTGGCTGACACAATACAGCAGAAATTGGCTATATCAATACAGAAGCAGTAGGTAAAACATATGTAATATCTTCAAAGGCCTACCAAGCAACCAAAAGCATATCGGATACACACAACTAAAGCATGAGAAGAGAAAGTCATTTAACTTGAAAAAGGAGAAGCTTTCCTCAATTTATTCAGGTGACTGCATTCATTTTCTGTTCTCCAGTTTCCAAATCTTTTAAGGTCCTGAAAATCCTGCCTGTTCAACACTGCTGAAATCCTGTGGTTAACATTTTCCCACAAAACTCATTTGTCCGTATTACCTATTTTCAATTTTAAGTGACCTTCAAATTCTCTCTGAAAAGCACTAGAAGATTTTAATTATTAACATGTCTCCTTAAAAACTACCAATAAAACCCCCACATCTTGCAGTCTACTCTTATTTTATGGTGCTCCCTAAAAAAACAAAAAATCTCACCTTTCCCAAGGATCAAATAGCTAGTAAGAAAAAAAAAAAAAAAAAAGCTAATAAGAACTGCTTTAAAATTCCCAGGACCTGCATTCCATCTTTAAACACCTTGAAATCCTGTACTGTGCTGCAGCTATTCAGCAGGCGCACGATCACAAGGCTTTTCAACAGCCTTAAGATCTTTTACTGTTGCAAAACTTCTCTTCAGAGGTCTAGGTACTAGATTGTTACATTGTTGCCTTCACTGCTTTACCTGTTTAGTTACCAACCCAAACATCCGGCAGAATTCAAACCCTTCAAACTACCTTCCTAAACCTATCTAGAGTATTCCCATGTAACTTTGAGAAAGAGCTGCAGCGGGATAATAACTTGAGTTCGGACGCTCATCCCTTGAACCAAACTGTTGTTGCCAGGGTCTGCGATAGTAATGCAGGGGTTTCTTTGAGACTAAGGACGTCATTTACCCTAGAAATAGCCCATCTCTACTAAATCCCTTTTTAGTCGCTGAGATTTCTGCGGTAACAATGCTCAACAGGAAGGTTCTAATTTGGCCTTAATTTTTTCCTCAATCATGCTGGCCACGGCAAGGACATTTTTCCATACAACGTTTGCAACTGAAGAAAGAAAAATCAAGCTGTTGGTAGCAGTCACCACCTGCTTGTAAAGTCCATTATCGTGATGCTTTTTACAAATCGCTCAAGGTAGCATTTGGGGCTAAGCTTACATCGACCATCCTCCTGTAACTTACTGTTTTCCAAGCCCATTTAACGATGTAATGACAACAGCAACATTTACGCTTAGGGAAATCTCAATGTTTGACTAACCATGGAGGCGTCTGATAACTAAAGCCCCCCTTTTCCGGGTGAGGAAATGGAAAAATAGACAATGAAAGCGATTTGTTACAGTGAGCAAAGAGGGAGAAGGATCCCATGAAGAGACGTGCGAGCAAAATCCAGGGGTTTGGGAGTCCCAGTCTCAGCAACACTCGCCCCAAAACCTGCCACCCCACCCCACCCCACCCCCCGCTTTCCCCTGAGAGCCAGCCCAGCGCCCGCACACGCTGGGCACAACCGAGGGCAGCACAGGTACCCCACCCAGCGGCCAGGCTGGGGCTTCCAAACCCGCAGACCAAACAGGACGAGGCCGCAAACCCAGCGGTCCGTAAGATACAGAGTGAGAGAAGATGGGGCCTCGCCTCAAACCCGGAGGCCCCTAGAGGAATCAGAGGCGGGAGAAAAGGGACCAGGTTCGGAAGCCACAGCAGAGCCCCGAGGGAAAGAAAACTGGGAGTGGGGGATGAGGAGGTTCTGGTTCGGCCAGCGCCTTCCCCGGACCTCGGCGACGCCCGTGTTTACCTGAAAGTCTCGGTCCTCGTTGAAGCGGGAGAAGCGGTCCGCCATTTTGCCGCCTTCACTCCTCTCAGGACGACAATCTCCGGTTCGCTCCTTCCCTCCCGCGACACCCACCCCCTCGCTCTCCTTCTGTGTTCCCCGCCTCCTCCCACGCCCACCCGCGCGCGCAGGCGAGGGAGGGAGGAAGCGAGAATGCGTATCCCGACCAGAGCCCCGACGGCGCACGCGCCTTTCTGTCCTGGAGGCGGAACCTTCCCTCGCGTCTCGGCTTCGCGCGCGACCCAAAGCGACCCCGGCGCCGCGCGTGCGTACTCGCGCTAGAGGGCCGCAAGCGCTTCCGGAGAGAAAGGTCACGAGGGGACGCTGAGCGCCTGGATCCGGATGTTTTCCTTCAGCTCGCTTCTGTTAGTGGGTTATCTCTTTTTGTCCGCTCGTTTGCCTGAATACACAGAAGCTTTCTTCACCAAATAACAGCATAATGTAGTGGTCGAAAGCGCAGATTTTGGAGCCAGACTTCTTAGTTTAGAATCCTGGTTTACCTTGAAGATTAATCGTTGGACGAGACAGCAAATATCCCTTCTCTCACAAGGCCTACATTCCAGTGGGGAAAATGAGATAAATAATAAAATAATTACATAATTTAAAAAATTAACTAGTACTAGGGGAAAAAAAAAACCACAAACAGGGTGATGAGAGCAACGACCTCCGAAATGACCTTTGATCCAAGAAGCAGCAAGGGACATGCTGCTTTGGGACCGAGAGAACCTTTAGACCCAAAGGGCCAAAGACTGCTAATAACGTGGCATTTTCAAGCGATCGCTTGAGAGTATTTCTCAAGAGACCACAGTTGATTCAAATAAACTACAGCTCTCTGGACTTCAGTTTCCTTTTTTAAAATAAGGAAATTAGGGTGCTCGGGGCTGATGCACTGGGATGACCCAGAGGGATGGGACGGAGAGGAAGGTGGGAGGGGGGTTAGGATGGGGAACACATGTATACCCGTGGCTGATTCATGGCAATGTATGGCAAAACCACTACAATATTGTAATTAGCCTCCAATTAAAATGAATAAATTTACTTAAATATAAGGAAATTGAACTCGGTAATCTCTACTGCCCCTGCCTAGCACTTTGTACGGTTTATGAATCAGATTTTTCCATCCTTTGACCTTCCTGAGCACCACACCTAGCCCTCCAACCCCCTTAGCCAAAATACATAAAACAGGAGAGGTGGTAGGACTTTTAAAAGAAGAATGTGATGTGCTAAGTCGCTTTAGTTTTGTCCAGCTCTGTGCAACCCTGTGGACTGTAGCCTGTCAAGCTACATGCCCATGAGATTCTCCAGGCAGGAATACAGGACTGGGTTGCCAGTACCCTCCTGCAGGGGATCTTCCCGACCCAGGGATAGAACCCACATTTCTAACTTCTCTTGCATTGGCAGGCCGGGTCTTTACCACTAGTGCTACCTTGAAAAGTAGTTGACAGAAATCACACGTTGGATAAATGGCTCTTACCCTACCCTTAGAGAGTCAAATGAATGTTTTGAGAACGTGTATATCTTCTATTCCTTTGTTATTACCCTCTGCCTCACTTTACCCCCAGTCCAAGCAGAATACAGTGCTAAGCAGTGAAAAGAGCTCCCAATTTAAGGAGAGGCAGAACACACATAATTGAAACATTATAAAGACCCTTCAGGGTAAATAGGGTAGAATGAATTTCATGCAGTCACAAGATACATTTACCTCTTCTCCCTCTGCCAGCCCCACTGAAATGACAGTTAAAAGGATGAGAAGGGCATAAGCTCCCATGAACAAACAGATCTGAAGAAGGGACAATAGCAAACAAGTGATGTCAACCACAGTTGGAAGCTGGAGAGAATAGATAAATGGAAATGGCTTAAGCAGAATGGAGAAAACAAAGTCCTGGAGTAGGGAAGCCAGGAAACAAACTGACTTGAGGCTAAGGTGTAGCAGAGAAGCTCAAGAATTGGAATTGCCAGGTACCACCAAAGGTGAGGGTGTAAATGGGCTTGAACACAAGAGGACTGGTTACAAAGCAGTTCAGGGAGCAGTTAGACTGTAAATCCCTTTCCCACCCAGGTAACAACTGGAGGGTTCTTCTCTGAAAAGACTGAACCACTGAGGCTTCATGTGATAGCAAAAGAGGGAGATATGCTGAAAATGGGAAGTTTTGGTAGACAGCAACATTCTGATCACAGAGTTGGCCTTCTCCCAGTGAGAGACTATACCATCTGTAGGCTAGGCGGGGGGAAAAAAGCACAACCTAAAAGTTAAGAGTTAATGCTTTATTCTGGCTTCCCTGGTGGCTCAGAGGGTAAAGAATCTGCCTGCAATGCAGGAGACATGGGTTCGATCCCTGGGTTGGGAAGATCCCCTGGAAGAGGGCATGACAACCCACTCCAGTATTCTTGCCTGGAGAATCCCAATGGACAGAGGAACCTGGCGGGCTACTGTCCATGGTCTATGGTCTATGGTGACAAACAGTTGGACACAATTGAGCAACTAAGCACAGCATGTTTTATTCAGCAGATATTCTGAGGACTTCAAGCCTGGGAGATAGTACTCTCAGGTCACTCTGAAGAACTCTGAAGAGGAGAGGAGGGGAGGAGCCAGGATCTATAGAAGTTTTTGCAGTAAAGACCAGGTAGTCAGGACATCAAAAGATTACTATTAATTAAAGAAAACCAGATATCTCAAGTTAAAGAATTTAGCACTTTTCTATGTATGGGAAGATGCAAGAGTCTGGGCTCACTGATAATGCACCTCAGCTCTCTGGTGCCAGTATCCTGTGCTTTCTCATCCTGAGTTTCCTGAGGGTGAACCCTTGGGCATGGCTGAAGCCATGGACATTCTGTAACAACCTGAATTCCCTTAGGGCTCACTGTTCAGTTTAGTTCAGTTCAGTCGCTCAGTCATGTTCGACTCTTTGCAACCCCATGAATCGCAGCACACCAGGCCTCCCTGTCCATCACCAACTCC
>NW_024070192.1:18202491-18217546 GCF_014754425.2 Oryx dammah | reverse complement strand
GTCCTCCCCTTTTCCTCCTGCCCCCAATCCCTCCCAGCATCAGAGTCTTTTCCAATGAGTCAACTCTTCACATGAGGTGGCCAAAGTACTAGAGTTTCAGCTTTAGCATCATTCCTTCCAAGGAAATCCCAGGGCTGATCTCCTTCAGAATGGACTGGTTGGATCTCCTTGCAGTCCAAGGGACTCTCAAGAGTCTTCTCCAACACCACAGTTCAAAAGCATCAATTCTTCGGCACTCAGCTTTCTTCACAGTCCAACTCTCACATCCATACATGACCACTGGAAAAACCATAGCCTTGACTAGCCGGACCTTAGTCGGCAAAGTAATGTCTCTGCTTTTGAATACACTATCTAGGTTGGTCATAACTTTTCTTCCAAGGAGTAAGCGTCTTTTAATTTCATGGCTGCAATCACCATCTTCAGTGATTTTGGAGCCCCCCAAAATAAAGTCTGCCACTGTTTCCACAGTTTCCCCATCTATTTCCCATGAAGTGATGAGACCAGATGCCATGATCTTCGTTTTCTGAATGTTGAGCTTTAAGCCAACTTTTTCGCTCTCCTCTTTCATTTTCATCAAGAGGCTTTTTAGCTCCTCTTCACTTTCTGCCATAAGGGTGCTGTCATCTGCATATCTGAGGTTATTGATATTTCTTCCAGCAATCTTGATTCCAGCTTGTGTTTCTTCCAGTCCAGTGTTTCTCATGATGTACTCTGCATATAAGTTAAATAAGCAGGGTGACAATATACAGCCTTGATGCACTCCTTTTCCTATTTGGAACCAGTCTGTTGTTCCATGTCCAGTTCTAACTGTTGCTTTCTAACCTGCATACAGATTTCTCAAGAGACAGGTTAGGTGGTCTGGTATTCCCATCTCTTTCAGAATTTTCCACAGTTTATTGTGATCCACACAGTCAAAGGCTTTGGCATAGTCAATAAAGCAGAAATAGATGTTTTTCTGGAACTCTCTTGCTTTTTCCATGATCCAGCGGATGTTGGCAATTTGATCTCTGGTTCCTCTGCCTTTTCTAAAACCAGCTTGAACATCAGGGAGTTCATGGTTCATGTATTGCTGAAGCCTGGCTTGGAGAATTTTGCACATTACTTTACTAGCATGTGAGATGAGTGCAATTGTGTGGTAGTTTGAGCATTCTTTGGCATTGCCTTTCTTTGGAATTGGAATGAAAACGGACCTTTTCCAGTCCTCTGGCCACTGCTGAGTTTTCCAAATTTGCTGGCATATTGAATGCAGCACTTTCACAGCATCATCTTTCAGGATTTGAAACAGCTCCACCGGAATTCCATCACCTCCACTAGCTTTGTTCGTAGTGATGCTTTCTAAGGCCCACTTGACTTCACATTCCAAGATGTCTGGCTCTAGATTAGAGATCACATCATCATGATTATCTGGGTCGTGAATATCTTTTTTGTACAGTTCTTCCGTGTATTCTTGCCACCTCTTCTTAATATCTTCTGCTTCTGTTAGGTCCATACCATTTCTGTCCTTTATCGAGCCCATCTTTGCATGAAATGTTCCCTTGGTATCTCTAATTTTCTTGAAGAGATCTCTAGTCTTTCCCATTCTGTTGTTTTCCTCTATTTCTTTGCATTGATCGCTGAAGAAGGCTTTCTTATCTCTTCTTGCTATTCTTTGGAACTCTGCATTCAGATGCTTATATCTTTCCTTTTCTCCGTTGCTTTTCGCCTCTCTTCTTTTCATAGCTATTTGTAAGGCCTCCTCAGACAGCCATTTTGCTTTTTTGCATTTCTTTTCCATGGGATGGTCTTGATCCCTGTCCTGTACAACGTCACGAACCTCCTTCCACAGTTCATCAGGCACTCTATCTATGAGATCTAGGCCCTTAAATCTATTTCTCACTTCCACTGTATAATCATAAGGGATTTGATTTAGGTCATACCTGAATGGTCTAGCGGTTTTCCCTACTTTCTTCAATTTGAGTCTGAATTTGGCAATAAGGAGTTCATGATCTGAGCCACAGTCAGCTCCTAGTCTTGTTTTTGTTGACTGTAGAGAGCTTCTCCATCTTTGGCAGCAAAGAATATAATCAATCTGATTTCAGTGTTGACCATCTGGTGATGTCCATGTGTAGAGTCTTCTCTTGTGTTGTTGGAAGAGGGTGTTTGCTATGACCAGTGCATTTTCTTGGCAAAACTCTATTAGTCTTTGCCCTGCTTCATTCTGCATTCCAAGGCCAAATTTGCCTGTTACTCCAGGTGTTTCTTGACTTCCTACTTTTGCATTATAATGAAAAGGACATCTTTTTTGGGTGTTAGTTCTAAAAGGTCTTGTAGGTCTTCATAAAACTGTTCTACTTCAGCTTCTTCAGCATTACTGGTTGGGGCATAGACTTGGATAACTGTGATATTGAATGGTTTGCCTTGGAGACGAACAGAGATCATTCTGTCGTTTTTGAGATTGCATCCAAGTACTGCATTTCGGACTCTTTTGTTGACCATGATGGCTACTCCATTTCTTCTGAGGGATTCCTGCCCGCAGTAGTAGATATAATGGTCATCTGAGTTAAATTCACCCATTCCAGTCCATTTTAGTTTGCTGATTCCTAGAATGTCGACGTTCACCCTTGCCACTTCCAATTTGCCTTGATTCATGGACCTGACATTCCAGCTTCCTATGCAATATTGCTCTTTACAGCATCGGATCTTGCTTCTATCACCAGTCACATCCACAACTGGGTATTTTACTTTGGCTCCATCCCTTCATTCTTTCTGGAGTTATTTCTCCACTGATCTCCAGTAGCATATTGGGCACCTAATGACCTGGGGAGTTCCTCTTTTGGTATCCTATCATTTTGCCTTTTCATACTGTTCATGGGGTTCTCAAGGCAAGAATACTGAAGTGGCTTGCCATTCCCTTCTCCAGTGGACCAAGCTCTGTCAGACCTCTCCACCATGACCTTCTTGGGTGGCCCTGCAGGCTCACTGTTAGGGAGGTTATAATGTGGGCTTGATGGATGCAACATCCTTTGTTTACTGTACATCTCTTCCTGTTGGGATCCTTGTTCATATTGTGGCCTGCCATATCAGGTAAAAGATAATGCAGCCCTCAAGCCACTACATCCCCCCTAGGTGAGCCCTGAAGGGATTTAGAAAAGACAGAGGAACCAGAGGTCAAATTTCCAACATCCATTGGATTGTAGAGAAAGCAAGAGATTTCTAGAAAAACATCTACTTCTGCTTCAGTGACTATGCTAAAGACTCTGTGGATCACAACAAACTGGAAAATTCTTAAAGAGATGGGAATACCAGACCACATTATCTGTCTCCTGAGAAAACTGTATGCAGGTCAAGAAGCAACAATTAGAACCAGACATGGAACAATGGGTTGGTTCAAAATTGAGAAAAGAGTTTGTTCATCAAGGCTGTATATTGTCACCCTGCTTATTTAATTTATATGCAGAGTACATCATATGAAATGCCAGGCTGGATGAATCTGAAGCTGGAATCAAGACTGTCAGGAGAAATATCAACAACCTCAGATATGCAAATGATACCACTTTAACAGCAGAAAACAAAGAGGAACTAAAGAGCCTCTTGATGAGGGTGAAAGAAGAGAGTGAAAAAGCTGGCTTAAAACTCAACATTTGAAAAACTAAAATCATGGCATGCGGCCCCATCACTTCATGGCAAATGGATGGGGGAAAAATGGAAACAGTGACAGACTTTATTTTCTTGGACTCCAAAATCACTGTGGATGGAGACTGCAGCCATGAACTTAAAAGATGCTTGCTCCTTGGAAAAAAAGCTATGACAAATCTAGACAACTTGATAAAAAGCAGAGACATCACTTTGCTTACAAAGGTCCATATAGTCAAAGCTATGGTTTTTCCAATAGTCATGTACTGATGTGAGAGTTGAACCATAAAAAAGGTTGAGCGCCGAAGAATTGATACTTTCAAATTGTGGTGCTGGAGATTGCACCCTTGGACTGCCAGGAGATCAAACCAGTCAGTTCTAAAGGAAATCAACCCTGAGTATTCACTGGAAGGACTGATGCCGAAACTGAAGCTCCAGTATTTGGCCACCTGATACAAAGAGCCAACTTATTGGAAAAGACCATGATGCTGGAAAGAATGAGAGCAGGAGGAGGGGGTGACAGGATGAGATGGTTGGACAGCATCATTGACACAATGGACGTGAGTCTGAGCAAACTCTGAGAGACAGTGAAGGACAGGGAAGTCTGGCATGCTGCAGTCCATGGGGTTGCAAAGACTCAGACATGACTTAGCAACTGCACAATAACAACAACCCTTCATTAATTTTCACACATTCAATCTCAAAATCATCTAAATAGCTGATAACATAAATATCAACACCAAAATTGCAACTAGCTGTTGAATAACCATCAACAGAAGGATGCTGGAACCTACCAAAAAAAGATATCCCACATCCAAAGACAGAGAAGAAGCTGTAGCGAGATGGTAGGAAGGGCACAATCACAATAAAATCAAACCCCTCACCCACTGGGTGGGTGGCCCACAAACTGGAGAACAATAATACCAAAGAAGTTCTCCCACTGTTGTGAAGGTTCTGAACCCCACATCAGGCTTCCCAGCCTGGGGATCTGACAAAGGGCCTGGAAATCCCCACGGACTCTGACCTTGAAGGTCAGCAGGATTTGATTATAGGACTTCCACAGGACTCTGGGTAACAGAGACTCCAGTCTTGGAGTGCACAAACGAAATCTTGTGTATGCCAAGACCCAGAGGAAAGGAGTAGTGACCCCACAGGACACTGAGCCAAAACTACCTACTAGTGTTGGAGGGTCTCCCGTGGAGGTGAGGGATGGCAGGGGCCCACCACAGAGACAGGGGCACTGGCGGCAGCAGTTCTGGAAGGCCCCTTTTGGCACAAGCCCTCTTGGAGTTTGCCTTTAACCCTACTAGAGAACCTATAGACCCCAGGGCTGGGTCGCCTCAGGCCAAACAATAGGGAGAGAGTGCCACCCCACCCATCAACAGATAATTGGATTAAAGCTTTACTGAGCAAGGCCTTGGTCACCAGAGCAAAACCTAGGTTTCCCACTGCCAGTCCCTCCAATCAGGAAGCTTACACAAGCTTCTTAGCCTCCTCCTTTAGAGGGCAGAGAGAAGAAGCAAGAAGAACCACAATCCCATGGCTAGAACAAAAACCACATTACAGAAAGTTAATCGGGATGAAAAAGCAGAAAGTTATGACCCAGTTGAAGGGACAAGGTAAAACCTCTGAAAAACAACTAAATGAAGTGGAGATAGGCAAACTTCCAGAAAAAGAATTTACAATAATGATAGTGAAGATGATCCAGGATCTTGGGAAAACAATGGAGAAGATGCAAGAAATGTTTACCAAAGACCTAAAAGAACGAAAGAACAAACAGAGATGAATAATACACTGCTGCTGCTAAGTCGCTTCAGTCGTGTCTGACTCTGTGTGACCCCATAGACGGCAGCCCACCAGGCTCTGCCGTCCCTGGGATTCTCCAGGCAAGAACACTGGAGTAGGTTGCCATTGCCTTCTCCAACGCATGAAAGTGAAAAGTGAAAGTCAAGTCGTTCAGTCGTGTCTGACTCTCAGCGACCCCATGGACTGCAGCCTTCCAGGCTCCTCCATCCATGGGATTTTCCAGGCAAGAGTACTGGAGTGGGGTGCCATCGCCTTCTCCAGAATAATACACTGGAAGGAATTAGTAGCGGAATAACAGAAGTAGAACAGATAAATGACCTGGAGGAAAGAATGGTAGAAATTACTGCTGCAGAACAGAATATAGAAAAAAGAATGAAAAAAAATGAAGACAGCCTAAGAGACCTCTGGGACAACATTAAACACACCAAAAATCTCCCAGAAGGAGAAGAGAGAAAGGACCTGAGAAAATATTTGAAGAGATAATAACTGAAAACTTCCCTAACATGGGAAAGGAAATAGTCAACCAAGTCCAGGAAGCACGGAGAGTTCCAGGCAGGATAAATGCAAGGAGGACCCCCCCAAGATACATAGTAATCAAACTGACAAAAATTAAAGACAAAGATAAAATATAAAAAGCAACAAGGGAAAAACAACAAATAACATACCAGGGAATTCCCATCAGGTTATCGGCTGATTTCTCAACAGAAACTCAACAAGCCAAAAGAGAATGACATTATCTACTTAAAGTGATGAAAGGGAAGAACCTACAGCCAAGGATACTCTATCCAGCAAGACTCTCATTCAGATTTGATGGAGAAATCAAAAGCTTTCCAGATAAGCAAAAGTTAAGAGAATTCAGCACCACCAAACCAGCTTTACAACAAATGCCAAAGGAACTTCTCTAGGCAGGAAACACAAGACAAAGAAAAGACCAACAGAAAACAAACCCAAAACAATTAAGAAAATGGTAACAGGACCATCAGTTCAGTTCAGTTCATTCGCTCAGTAGTATCCAACTCTTCATGACCCCATGGACTGCAGCACGCCAGGCCTCCCTGTCCATCACCAACTCTTACACAAACTCATGTCCATTGAATCAGTGAGGCCATCCAACTATCTCATGCTCTGTAATCTCCTTCTCCTCCCGCCTTCAATCTTTCCCAACATCAGGGTCTTTACAAATGAGCCAGTTTTTCACATCAGGTGGCCAAAGTATTGGAGTTTCAGCTTCAACATTAGTCTTTCCAACGAACACTCAGGACTGATCTCCTTTAGGATGGACTGGTTGGATCTCCTTGCAGTCCAAGGGACTCTCAAGAGTCTTCTCCAACACCACAGTTCAAAAGCATCAATTCTTCCGCACTCAGCTTTCTTTATAGTCCAACTCTCATATCCATACATGACTACTGGAAAAACCATAGCCTTGACTAGACGGACCTTTGTTGGCAAAGTAATGTCTCTGCTTTTTAATATGCTGTCTAGGTTGGTCATAACTTTCCTTCCAAGGAGTAAATGTCTTTTAATTTCATGGCTGCAACCACCATCTTCAGTGATTTTGGAGCCCAAAAAAATCAAGTCAGCCACTGTTTCCACAGTTTCCCCATCTATTTCCCATGAAGTGATGGGACCAGATGCCGTGATCTTAGTTTTCTGAATGTTGAGCTTTAAGCCAACTTTTTCACTCTCCTCTTTCACTTTCATCAAGAGGCTCTTTAGTTCTTCACTTTCTGCCATAAGGGTGGTGTCATCTGCATATCTGAGGTTATTGATATTTCTCCCAGAAATCTTGATTCCAGCTTGTGCTTCATCCAGCCTGGCGTTTCTCCTGATGTACTCTGCATATAAGTTAAATAAGCACAGTGACAATATATAGCCTTGACATACTGCTTTCCCAACTTGGAACCAGTCTGTTGTTTCATGTCCTGTTCTAACTGTTGCTTCCTGACCTGCATACAGATTTCTCAAGAGGCAAGTGGTGGTCTGGGCAGGTGGTCTGGTATTCCCATCTCTTTCAGAATTTTCCACAGTTTACTGTGATGCACACAGTCAAAGGCTTTGGCATAGTCAATAAAGAAGAAATAGATGTTTTTCTGGAACTCTCTCTCTTGCTTTTTTGATGATCCAACGGATGTTGGGAATTTGATCTCTGGTTCCTCTGCCTTTTCTAAAACCAGCTTAAACATCTGGAAGTTCACAAGCCTGGCTTGGGGAATTTACATATTGATAATTACCTTAAATGTAAATTGATTAAATGCACCAACCAAAAGACATAGACTGGCTGGGAGAATGAAAACATGTGCATGTAGGCACTTCCACTTACTACATCACTCTGCTTGACGCCCTCAAACTGTATGTAATTATTTTATATTGTTAGGTTAATCATGTTCCCATTATGGCTTGCAACTGTAATTATCTTTTTTGGGGGGGGATTCTGGCTATTGATTGTGAAAACTGACAAACATCTTTTACTATTGTGATTATATAACTATTACTCACTTAATACCATTGTATCATGATTGGTCACAGAAAAATAATAGAACTGTATATCAACAAGTGAAGTGAAAGTCTTTGGGTCATGCCCGACTCTTTGCGACCCCATGGACTGTAACCTGCCAGGCTCCTTTGTCCATGGAATTCTCCTGGCAAGAATACTGCAGTGGGTAGCTGTTCCTTTCTCCAGGGGATCTTCCCAATCCAGGGCTCGAACCCACGTCTCCTGCATTGCAGGCAGATTCTTTACTGTCTGAGCCACCAGGGAAGCCTGAGAACACTGAAGTGGATTGCCATGCCCTCCTCCAGGGGATCTTCCTGACCCAGGGATCAAACCTGTTTCTCTCACATCTCCTGCCCATCTGGGAAGCCCCTATAGCACAAAACTAGGATCAAATAGAAAAACCTGTAATCACTTTTGAAAATCCGGATGCATATCAGAATTACCTTGAAATTTTTTGAAAAATACGTATGCTCAGTTGTTGTTTTTTTTCTCCAGAGTTCTAGATATGTTTCTAATGAGCAGCCATGTTTAAAAACAACTGGACTGGATGATGATCATTTACTTTTATCTAGTTTGTTCCACTTCTATTTCATATTCAGTGTTCCCATTTCATTTAGTTTGTTTTCCATTTTATCTCTTCTTTTTTAAAAAAATTCTTTCTCAAGCCTTTATCAAGCATAGTAGAAAAGTTTTGTGTACATATATATAAATAGTATGCATATTATATATCTTAGAAAAGTTATGAATTTTTGCCTAACTAAAAAGTTATGATATTTTGACTCAACTTGTTTGACTTAGCATGAGTAGAATGCTAGATTTTTAATTTTAAAAATAGATATGCCACAAGCAACAAAGGTTTACTGTGTAGCACAGGGAACTATAATCAATATCTTATAATAACCTATAATGGAAAATAATCTGAAAATTATATATGTGTATATGTATAACTGAATCACCTTGCTGTAAACTGAAACCTTGTAACTGAAACCTTGTAAGTCAACTATACTTAATAATATATACATACTATAAAATTTTAAAATTGAAAAAAAATTCCTCATTGGGTAAATGAAAAGGCAAGGCTCAGAAAGGTCAAATCATTTGTTCTTGGTCACACAGCTAATCAGATTCAAACACAGTCTGTTCATCCCTGCTCACTCAGAGGAAAGATAGTAACTTAAGTGTGAGACTTGGGATAGAATTAAGGCAATGGGAGAAAAAGAGCCTATGGTATTTGCAATACCCAAAGGATAAAAAGACAACTCTGAGGGCTTCCCTGGTGGCTCAGTGGTAAAGAATCCACCTGCCAATGCAGGATCCCTGATCCAGGGATCAATCCCTGATCCAGGAAGATCCCACATGTTGCAGAGCAACTAAGCTGGTGCTCTACAACTATTGAGCCTGTGCGCTAGAGTCTTGGAGTCACAACTACTTAGGCTCATGAACCCTAGAGCCTGTGCTCCATAACAAGAGAAGCCATCGCAATGAGAAGCCCGCACATCACAACTAGAGAGTGGCCCCCTGCTCTCCACAACCAGAGAAAAGCCTGTGCAGCAACACAGACCCAGCACAGCCAAATATATATATATATATGTGTGTGTGTGTGTGTGTGTGTATATATATGTATAAATAAAGAAACACTGCTGGCCATTGGATTCCCCCATGGTAGGTGGTCAATGCTAGACCAGCTTCCTGGAGTGTGTTAGCATATTCATTCCTTTATTCATCAGATATTTATCCTGTACCTAGTCCAAAGTAGCCCTGCTCTAGCTGCTGGAGATACAGAGCTGAGCACAGCAAGAAAGGTCCTTCAGTGACCTTATATTCTGGTCATGGGGAGAAGCTGGGGAGAGACAGACAATACTCAAGTAAACAAATGAGATCATTTCAGATATAGCCAGGTGCTGGGAAGAAAATTATACCCAGTGATGTGATAGAGAATTGGATGAGCCTACTTTAAATTCAGTGACAATCAGGTGACACCTTTGATGAGGTGACATTTGAGCTGAGAGCTGGCTATTATAAACTGGGGCAGACAGTTCCAGACAGAGACAGGGCCAGTCGCACAAGGATCTGTACTCAGAAGGGCTCTTTGCTTGGTTTAATACTCTGCTAACACATCTTGAAATTCTTAACAATTTTTAAACAAGGGTCCCACATTTTCATTTTTCACTGGGCCCTGCATGCCATCTAGCCAGGCCTGGTTAGAGGTACTCCAAGAAGTGGGGAAAGAGGTTTTAGAGGTGAAGTGGAAATGCTGCAGGAAGGGGGACCCAGGGCTCAAGAACGGACTCTTGTTTTACACTCAGAAATGAATTGTCCAAGGAGACACACATGCTGATAAAGCAAAAGACTATTGGGAAGAGGCTCCCAGGCAGAGAGCAGAAAGGTAAGGGAACCCAGGTGAACTGCTCCGCCACATGGCTCACAGTCTCAGGTTTTATGGTAATGGGGTTAGTTTCTGGGTTGTCTGTGGCCAGTCATCTCGCTTGGTCCACATTGGTCTGACTCAGGGTCCTTTCTGGTGGTGTGCATATCTCTCAGCCAAGGTGGATTCCAGCACAAAGGAGTCTGGGAGGTTGGTAGGACAATGTTATGAACTCCCTCCTTTGGGCCCCTCCCGAGTCCTCCTGGTTAGTTTTGGGTGGCAGCACCATGTTACTTATGTGAAGTGAAAGAGTCGCTGAGTCGTGTCCAACTCTTTGTGACCCCATGGACTGTAGCCTGCCAGGCTCCCCTGTCCAAGGGATTTTGCAGGCAAGAATATTGGAGTGGGTTGCCATTCTCTTCTCCAGAGGATCTTCCCAACCCAGGGATCGAACCCACATCTGCACTGCAGGCAGATTCTTTACTGCCTGAGCCACCAGGGAAGGAGAAACCTCCTATTGTGAGACAACTCATGCAAGTGGTTATCATTAAGCCTGGCCACGGCACTGGTTTCAGTCAAGGGTCCTCTAACAGAAAGGGAGGCAGGGACTGACTTACCTAGGAGGACCTCGAAGTCATGGCAAAAAGCTGGAGCTCCACACGGGGCGGGGTCTTTGGCAGATCTGGAGGAAAAAAGCAATGTGACCCTATTAACATTTTCAAGAGCTCCGTCATTGACTATAAGGAGTATGGATTGTAAGGGGGCAAGAAAAAGTGGGAAGAGCAGAAACGCATGTACTGCAGTAAATTCCATGAGAGATGATAGATGGTGACGACCTGGACTAAGGTGGCAGTTGCAGTCCATGGGGTTGTAAAGAGTCAGACACGACTGAGCGACTGACAGAACAATAGATAAGGAGAGAAGGTAACTTAAGGTACATTTTGAAGAAGGATTTGGTAAGATAATGGATTGCTGCTAAGTCACTTCAGTCGTGTCCGACTCTGTGCTCCCCCGTCCCTGGGATTCTCCAGGCAAGAACACTGGAGTGGGTTGCCATTGCCTTCTCCAATGCATGAAACTGAAAAGTGAAAGTAAAGACGCTCAGTCGTGTCCGACTCTTAGCGACCCCATGGACTGCAGCCTACCAGGCTCCTCCATCCATGGGATTTTCTAGGCAAGAGTACTGGAGTAGGGTGCCATTGCCTTCTCCGAAGATAATGGATTAGATGTTGCTAATAAGAAAAGGAGAGAATCAAGAACAGCTTCCGGGTTCCTGTATGAATAACCAATGGAATGTGGACTCATTTGTTGAGATTGGGAAGGTTGGGTGGGTGGCAGACAAATTTAGAGGGTATCAAGAGTTGCATTTTGGATGTGATAAGCCTGAGATGTCTCTGAGAATTAAAATGGAGATGAAAAGAAATTGCCCATGTGGATCTTGAGTTTAGAGGAGATTCTCAAAATGGGGTCAGAATAACGCAAGAGAGTTGTTTAAAATGCAGATTACGGTGTCCCCTGTCTCCAGTTCTGCCAAATCTGAACACCACCTCCACCCTCTAAAACATGATTCCGATAACTATGAAAATCTGAAGCCTGCTACTCTAAGAGATTCTGTGAGGTCAGAGGCCACAGCATCTACTTCCTTTCTGCAGATTCTTCAGGCTGAGCAATGAACCAGGCACTCAGGGAGACTTACTGAATATTTAACCTTCGTCTGACCTGTGTGACCTGTGTGCTGGGAAAGATTGAAGGCAGGAGGAGAAAGGGATGGCAGAGGATGAGATGATTGGATGGCATCACCAACTCAATGGACATGAGTTTGAGTAAACTCCGGGAGTTGGTGATGGACAAGGAGGCCTGGCATGCTGCAGTCCATGGGGTCACAAAGAGTCTGAACTGAGCGACTGAGCAACTGAACTGAACTGTGATAATAATGGCCCATGGCCCCCAAACTTTGTGAGAGACAAACGTGATTTAGATATAATTCTTAGTGTCTCCAGGCCAGGTGTAGGGATAGGAATGAGTTTGTAAGGGGTTCGGTGTGGGTTCAAAGGAAAAGTCAACTCTTCATTGTTGTTACTTTGTTTTGTTTTTTGGGTTTGGGGTTTTTTGGTGCTGAAATCTGGGAATGTCCCCTCCTTTTGATAAGAGAAGACATAATAGAACATGATGAATGTCTGAAATAGATATTTTCCAATTTTATTCTTGTCAAATGTGTTTATTTTTTCCACATACCATCATAAATAATTTAATCTACACATACAAGTGTAATCTTCCCCCAAATTCTTAAAGCAGTCTTCTTCTTAAAAAAAGATAACGTGGTTTTCCCTCTCCTACTTCCTCAACCAGCTAATCCATATCTACAACCCCAGTTTGTATTCATTGGGTTTTTTTTTTTGGCCACACTGCCCTGTTTGTGGGATCTTAGTTCCCTAGTCAGAGACTGAACCCTGGTCCATGGCAGTGAAAGCGCTGAATCCTAACCATAGGACCTCCAGGAAATTCCATGTATTCATTCATTAAAAAAAACACTCATATAATTGTATACTCACACACATATATGTGAAATATTTTTGTTGTTAGTCTTAAAAATACATGTTCACCTTATTCACACTTTCCTGCATCTTGCTTTTCTTATTCAAACATTCCTCATGGGGATTGCTCCAAGACAACTGGTACAGCTCTCATTCTTTTAAAAAACCGCATAATATTCCATTGTGTCCCATCCTGTATTCAACCACTCACTGACGGGTGTTCACCGTTTCCAGTGTCTTTGTTATTAATGCTACACTGAGCATCTTTGTACACCTTTGTACACTTGTCCCTGTGTAGTGGTGGTTTCATTTCCATCAGATAAATTCACAAGAGTGGGATTGCTCAGTTAAAGAGAAGGGTTTTAAATTTTAATAGATATTGTCAGGTTACTTTTCAGAGAGGTGGCACCACCTCCTTCCCTCAACAATACCCAACAACATCCTAGAATACACCTTTCTTCATATTCCTTCCAGACAGTGGTGACTTGGCATCCTTCAATTTTGGTCAATCTGGTGGGTATAAAGTGACATGTTATTTTGCTATTTGATTTTCCATTTCTCTATCTACTTATGAATTTCAAGTAATTCTTCCATGAATTTCAATGGCTCAGTGGGTAAAGAATCTGCCTGCAATGGAGGAGATGCAGGTTTGATCTCTGGTTGGAAATATCCCCTGGAGAAGGAAATAGCAACCCACTCCAGTATTCCTGGCTGAAAAATCCCATGGACAGGGAGCCTGGCAGACTATAGTCCAAAGGGTCGCAAAGAACTGGACATGACTGAGCAGGAGCATGACCTTGCCATTTTTCTATGGGGTTGTCTTGAATTTGTAAGAATTTCTGCATGGTAGAGCTGTTAACCCATGATTTCCCAACTGCATTGCACATTTAGAAAAAAAAATCTATTGTTAATCTAAACAACTGTGTTTATGGTCTATTTTTCCATCCAAAAATGGAACTTTTTTCAGTTTTCGTGAAAGTCGCTCGGTCGTGTCTGACTCTTTGTGACTCTGTGGACTCCATGGACTATACAGTCCATGGAATTCTCCAGGCCAGAATACTGGAGTGGGTAGTTGTTCCCTTCTCCGGGGGATTATCCCAAAGGAGGAATCAAACTGGGGTCTCCTGCATTGCAGGTGGATTCTTTACCAGCTGAGCTACCAGGGAAGCCCTTTTTCAGCTTGACTGAGATATAATTGACATATAACATTGTGTAAGTTTAAGTTGTACATCATGACCATTTGATAGATGTGTACATTGCAAAATGATTTTTTTAACATATATAGTTCTGTTACAGCTTTGGGGTTTTTAGTCTTGGTTAAGATTTTCTCATCCTTACATTGTACATGTAGGCTTCTAGATTTTCATACAAGATTTTATGAAATTATTTTGAGATACAATTGACATATAACATTAAGGTGTACAAAGTATTGGTTTGATACCTTTACATATAGCAATATGATCACTACAGTAGTGTTAGCTAAAACCTCCATCATATTTATCACTTCATTTTTTGTGTGTTGAGAACAGTTAAGATTTAGTCTCTCAGCATTTCTGAAGTTTATAATACAGTATTATTGCATATAATCACTATGTTGTGAATTAGATCTCCAGAATTTCTCTATCTACTAGTTGTAAAATAAGTCACTTTTTTACATTTTAAAATTTTAATGCATCTAAAGTTCTTTTTTGTATTTAGTGTAAGATAAAGCTCTAGTTTTATTTTCTTTCATTTGGAAAGCCTGCTTTTGCAAAATCATTTTCTTTTTTTTTCCCTGGTTAACTTAACCACCCCCTGTGTTATATCTTAGAAACTGATGTTTGTGTGTTAGTCATTCAGTCCTGTCAGACTCTTTGCAACCCCATGGACTGTAGCCCACCAGGCTCCTCTGTCCTGGAATTCTCCAGGCAAGAATACTGGAGTGGGTTGCCAGTCCCTTCTCCAGGGGACCTCCCCAACCCAGGGATCAAACCTGGGTAGTGGGACTTATTTCTGGATTCTCTATTCTGTTCTGATCTGTTTATCTATTCCCATAGCAATGCTACATCGATTTAACTCTGGAGGCTTCATAGTCTGTAAGGCAAGACCTCTTTCATTCTGTTCATTTTCATAGTTTTCTCGGCACTCATTATCATCTGTAAAGTTTAAGATCATTGTAGTGCTGACCTCAATATGCCAGTAAATTTGGAAAACTCAGCAGTGGCCACAGGACTGGAAAAGGTCAGTTTTCATTCCAATCCCAAA
>NW_024070192.1:18050082-18202091 GCF_014754425.2 Oryx dammah | reverse complement strand
TGAGTTTGAGTAAACTTCGGGAGTTGGTGATGGACAGGGAGGCCTGGCGTGCTGCGATTCATGGGGTCGCAAAGAGTCGGACAAGGCTGAGCGACTTAACTGAACTGAATCAATTAAAAAAAATTTTTTTGAACTTAGGATGATTAAGACCGTGGACCGAAAGAGTGAGCATTTGAGAAGACAGTCAGCAAGGGCAAAATTAAGTAGGGGAAAAAAACAACACGGGACAGGAGACGGGAATTTGTTGGAGATCGCCATAGCTCGAAGCCTTAGGGGAGAGGAGACAGGGAGGGCTGGCGGAGAACTTGTTTACTGTATTCTGTTTTGGGCACCGGTGACTAAAAGGAGGTCCAACTTGGGACAGTCACATTCCTCCATGTTCGGTTCTGTCCCAGCCCCACCCGGAAGTCCGCGAACAGCTGCAGGGCTGCAATGAGAATGTGTGTGCTGCCACCTACTGTCGACTAGAGGCAGTGCAGACGAGCCTCCTCGCCCGACTCATGGAGATCTCAGACTAGACTAGGCGGGTCCAGACCAGAAACAATCTTTCCCAGAAGCCTTCAGCTCTGGGCAGAAGATCCACTGTGTATGTGCGCGTGTGTGTGGCGGAGAGGGGTGGAGTTCTTAGCCTGCACCTCCAGATGTCTAGTCAGACCCAGAAACGGCTTCAAACTTCCTGAACTCGAATCTCCCCCATCTCCACATCTGATTTGCTAGGATTTGGAGCCACTGGTAGGGTCTTTTCCCTGCCTTCCCTGAGATGATCACTTAGTGGGGGAGATAATAAGTCATTCCCCAAATTGTTTGATAAGTGAATCAAGACAAGTCTCGGGGTGCTACCGTTGAATGGGGTATGGTCAATTCTAGTTCTGCGATAGGAAAGTTCTAAAGGGCAGGAAGGGAATGGGCTGGTGGAAGGAAGCCAGTCCTCCTCGGAGAATGGCTCCAATCTGGGGCAGCAGGGAAGGGAGAATATATGACAAACAAGAGGAATGAGGACAAAGGACTTCCATTTCCAGTAATAATGGGCTACTGTTAGACCAACCTTCCCACTGAAGGTTATGCAAATGCTGCATAAAAGATTTTTTAAATCTCCTCAACGATATCACAGATATTTGACGAGAGTTAATGAATTTCTAGGTGAAGCCTAAGGTGAAGTGGGATCCCAGAAAGGCATTGGAAGATGGAGCAGAAGAAATTACCCAGAATGTGGAAAAGAGGGGCAAAAAGAGAAAGGAGACTGACAGACATGGAGGATAAATTTTAAAAAGTCAATCAGAGATTAATCAGAGTTCTAGAAGAAAAAGACAAGAGAGTGTGGCAAGGATAAGATTTGAAAGATAATGACTACAAATTTTCCAGTATTGATAAGGCATCAATCCACAAGTTCTAGGAGTCCAAATACCCAAACAGGACACACAAAACAGAACCTGCATGTAGATACATCACAGTGAAACTTCAGAATGCCAAACCTAGAAAGAAAACCTTCAGAGTAGTCTTCTCAACCCAATAATGGAATCCAGAAGACAGTGGAATGAATGATACCTTGAACATGCTGGAAGAAAATAACTTCTGACCTAGAGTTCAACAGTGAATTTTCAAAGAAAACTAGAAGAACTAAGAAAGTTTGCTACCAGCAGAGCCTCACAAAGGAAATTCTAAAGGTTGCAATTCAAGCAGAAGGAGAGGGATGCCAAACGGAAGGTCTAACATGCAGGAAGGGATGAAGACTTGTTTACAAAAGTGGAAACAACCCAAACATCTATCAACAGATGAAAGGATAAACAGAAGCGGAACTTCCATCGATGGAATATCATTCAGTCATTAAAAGGAATAAGGTATTGACATATGTTATGATACGTACGAATCTTTAAAACATGAAGTTAAATAAAAGAAGCCAGACACAAAAGGTCACATACTGAGTGATCCTGTTTATATGAAATATCCAAAATGGGGAAGTCCATAAAGACAGAAGGTAGATTAGTGGTTGCCCAGACTAGGGTAAGAAAGTAATGGGGATGACTACTAATGAGTACAGGATTTATTTTTGGGGATGATAAAAATGTTATGAAAGTGTCTAGTGATGATGATTGTACAATCTTGTGACTATTAAAAACCACTGAACTGTACACTTACAATGATGAACTCTATCTCAATTCAAAGAAATTTTTTAAGAAGTGAAAAGATCTGTACATAATCTAAATAAGTATTGATGATATAAATAATAATAATAATGTCCAGTGAGGTTAAAGAAGAGAGTTAAAATGTACAACATAAATGATAAATTATGTTAAAGAGTTCTTTGGTCCAGGAGGAAAGCAAGTAAATATATTGATTAGCTTTAGACTTTGATGCACAGTGTAGTGTTTAAGGTACAGGCCAAAACAATATGCCCTCTATATAATCATATAATTTGTAGAATCGTCAATAAAGGAATAGAAACAAAGGCATGGAAATGGCAATCGGGCCTGGTGTGGCCAACTGGGGATCCATCTATTCACAATAACACCTGGCTGCCTGGGGCTACTGTTACTGATTGGAGCAGAGAGAGATTAGAGGAATCACAAGGAGGACCTGAAGGGTTGCCTAATTCACCCCTCTCTTTTCACGTGACCAGGTATGTGGTGGTTCATCCTAGGTTCCAGGCATGGTGCTGAGCTGCGCTGGGGCCACAGTGGTGCCTGACTCAGCTTTCAGGGAACTGTAGGTCCTGGAGAGGAAGCTGGGGTTGTGAACCAGAGCCCAGCCACACAGAGACTGGTAGGTCAGAGCAAGGAGCTCACCACTGATGCCAAGGGCAGTGGAAAGTCATTGACAAGGTTTTGGGAGTGGATGATGTGATCATGCCAGCTGGGGTGCAGAATGACTTGGGAGGAGATGTGAGGGGAACCATACTAGAGATCTCACTGAGAGACGGGGAGAATGGAGTGCGTTGGGCAGAGGTGGGAGAGTAAATGGAGAGGACTGGGGGGAGTGGGGGAGGGGGTGAGAAGAGTCCAGGAAACTGAGAGGCAGAGGTCCAGGGACTTCCCAGGCTCCTCCAAGTGCTGGTGGCTGAGCCAAGGCTGAGACTGCACCAGGGTCTCTTCACCACAATGTAGCATGTAGCATTAGAGACATGGTAACACCCGTGTGGAAATACAGGCCCATGAGAATCAGACAGTCAGGAGCCAGGAAACCCAGATTGGGCATCCTCAGCCTGCAAGTGACAGTTGAACCTACAAGAGGCCGAGTTGTCTGGGGAAAGAGCATGAGGGAAAGATGAGAAGCACAGCACACAGCTGGGCTAGCCCATGGGCATGGAACTAACAGAGAGCAGGGGAGGGGGCTTCCAGTATAGCCCTTAACAGACCCCAGGCTTTACCACTGTGGGATCCCAGGCCTCTCCCTAGCCTCTGCTTCTGTGGTGGACAGACTCTAAGATGTCCCCACCTCCTGGGGTTTATGTTCTTCTATGATCCCTTTTCCTTGCTTGTGGGAGGAGCCCTCTAGTTGCTTCTGATTTTATAGAATCTGGCAGAGGGGATGGGATGTCAGGCCCGTGACTGGTTACATTTATATATGATTTATATATGACTCCTTGCTAGACAGCTCACTGGAGAGAAGCTGCTTGCTGGCTTGGGGAAGCAAGAGGCCATGGGAGGAGTGATGTCAAGTGTCACATGTCAGCTTGGCCAGGCTCTAGTACCCCGTTATTCAATCCCATCCACTTATCTAGATGTTTCTGTGAAAGTAATTTGTAGATGTGGTGAATACTACAATTGACTCTAAGTAAAGGAGATTATTCCTGATAATGTGGGTGTGTGCTGCGTGCTAAGTCACCTCAGTTGTGTCTGACTCTTTGCGACCCCATGGACTGTGTAGCCCACCAGGCTCCTCTGTCCTTGGGATTCACCAGGCAAGAATACTGGAGTGGGTTGGCATGCCCTCCTCCAGGGGATCTTCCCCACCCAGGGATTGAACCTGCATCTCTTATGTCTCCTGCATTGGCAGGCAAGTTCTTTACCACTAGTGCCACCTGGCCTCATCCAATCAATCAAAAGGCTTTAAGAACCAAACTGGGGAGTTTCCTGGCAGTCCAGTGGGTTAGAGCTCTGGGCTTACACTGCAGGGAACAGAGGTTCCATCCCTGGTCAGGGAACTTGCAAGCTATGCCAAATAAGAAAAAAAGAAAAAGAAGAATAACAAAACTGAAGTTTCTCTGAGGAATAAAGAAATTCTGCCTTAAGACTGCAGCTTTAGCTCCTGCCTGACTGTTTCTACCCTGCTGATCTGCCCTATGAATTTCATACTTGCCAGCCCCCTTTTGGATGTAAGCTAACTTCCTGGAATAAATATCTTTATACCCACACATACATCCTACTGGTGCTTTTTCTCTGGAGGACATTGACTGATACATTGGGAAACCCCTTGTGGAAAGGAACTGCCTTCAGCCAATAACAGACAAGAAACTGAGATGGTCTTTATACCCTGGAGGAAATAAATTTTGTCAAAAACCTGATGGAATTTGGAAACAGTCTTCTCCAGTCAAACCTCCAGAGAGGAACACAGTCCCGCTGACACCTTGACCACAGCCTTGTGAGACTTTGAGCAGAGGGCCCACCCACTAAACCGTGCCTCGACTTCTTTTTTGCTGCACTATAGCATGTGGGATTAGTTCCTCGATCAGAAATCAAACCTTCAGACTTCTGATATGTGTTGTTTTAAGCCATGAGGTTTGTGACAATTTGTCATGTAGCGATAGAAAACTAATACATTTCTCCATCTGTAAAAGAGGGGAGATTATAGTAGTCATCTTATTGAGCCATTATGGAGCTTCAGTGAGATAAACCAACAGTGTGCTTGGCACAGGACCTGGCATGTATTTAGCACACAACAAATCAATAAATGTTAGGCCTGATTTTTCAACATCAGTTTGCAGTGGTCAGAGACTCAAAGACAAACTCAGAAGGTTCAGATTCATGGAGCACACAGACTTATATCTCATGAAAGGCGGAAAGCAGTCCTGCGCATTTAAGAGAAGCAGTAGGTAGAATGGGGCTTCCAGGTGACTCAGTGGGTAGAGAATCCTAGAGGAGGGCATGGCATCCCACTCCAGTATTCTTGCCTGCAAAATCCCATTGACAGAGGAGCCTGGAGGGCTACTCCAAAGCGTTCAGTTCAGTTCAGTTCAGTCGCTCAGTCATGTCTGACTCTTTGCGACCCCCTGAATCATAGCATGCCAGGCCTCCCTGTCCATCACCAACTCCCAGAGTTCACTCAGACTCACATTCAGGAGGTGACATTAGTATGTATACATTTATCTACAACAACTGAGCAAAGAAAGATGATCCAATAGACAATTACACCTTGGGGGATGCTCATTTTGCTTGCTGCTGCTGCTGGTAATAGACTGCAGCCCACCAGGCTCCCCTGTCCCTGGGATTCTCCAGGCAGGAACACTGGAGTGGGTTGCCATTGCCTTCTCCAATGCATGAAAGTGAAAAGTGAAAGTGAAGTTGCTCAGTCGTGTCGGACTCTTCGAGACCCCATGGACTGCAGCCCACCAGGCTCCCCCGTCCCTGGGATTCTCCAGGCAAGAGCACTGGAGTGGGTTGCCATTGCCTTCTCAGTAAGCTTCCTATATTCTTGTCAAAGGCTTCTGTTTGTGTGGTTGCCTCAGTGGTGTCTGGGGATCAGGAAGGACCCTATCCAGCATAGAACTTTCCCCTCCCTTTATCCCTGGTAAAGAACCCACCTGCCAGTTCAGGAGACGCGATCCCTGAGTCGGGAAGATCCCCTGGAGAAGGAAATGGCAACCCACTCCAGTACTCTTGCTTGGGAAATCCCATGGACAGAGGAGCTTGGTGGGCTGTAGTTCATAGCACACGACCAGGCGACTAAACAGCAACGCCCTATTTCCAGCACTTCACACGGCTACCGCTGCCCCAGGTCCCCGTGTCCAGCAGAGGGCGCCAGGGCCTCAAAATACAGCCAGCAGACGCTTCCGTTTGCTGGGAAGCCTGCAGCCAGGGAGGGAGAGTACCTGACGGGGGTAGGCCTGACTCCAGTCAGACCCTTTGTCCCAACTAGTCCCTTTCACCGCGCACTGGGCAAACTCTCTGGCACCCACCACCACCTGGTTTTCCAGACCTCACGCTGCTCCTTGGAGCGTTTACTCAAGGCTGCAGCCCTGCAGACCTCCCCTTGTTTGAACCCCTGAAGCTTCATTTCAGCAGTGAATCATCCCAGCCCTGTTTCTGTTTCCAAATTCCATGACAGCACAGCCGTAAACCTCGGTCTGGGCCTCGAAGGAGCCTTCTGCCAGCCACCCACAGCCCTGTCCTTTTCCATCCTATTCCAGCTTCTCAAGAAAAAACTCACTCACCCCACCCAGGTTACTTTTGCCTCAAGCTGCTGCAAAGCAAAGGACTTCTTTTTTTTTCATTCTGTCTTTTGGCTTAACAATTGTTTGGGACCAAAGTTAGCCTCCTGCAGAAATGAAGATGTCTAATCTTTATAGAGCAACTACTACTGTGCCAGATATTGTTCTAAGCACATCATATAATCTTATGAGGCTTGTTAGACCCATTCTACAGATGAGACAATTGAGGCACAGCATGGTTCAGGGGCATATCTAAGATCATACAGCTAATAGCTGAACTGGTGGTCAAAGCCTGGAAGTCTATTTCAGACAACCAGGCTTCTTTAACAAGATGCTATCTGAACCTTAGCATACATAGACCTGGGGCTCCATCCCCGATTTCTATAACTGCTATCCAGTATGGATATCCAGTATGGTAACCACTAGCCATGTGACCACTGAGCAAATCTAAACTGAGAGGTGCTGTGAGTGTTAAATACACACTGAATTCCAAAGACTTAGCTTGAAATACATATGTATATAATATATAGCAATAATTTTAATATTGATTGCATGTGGAAATGATCATATTTTGAATCTATTGAGCTAAATAAAATCTATTATCAAATTAATTTCACCTGTTTCTTTTTACTCTTTTTAATGTGACTACTAGAACTTTTTATTTTTTAGTAATTTTTTAAAGAACTTTTTAAATGGCATAGGTGGCTCACCTTTTATCTCCGTGGGAAACAAAAGAGCTCTAGGAACTCTCACCTCGGTGGAAAGACAGACAGGCTCTCAGTTCTAAAATAAGGGAAAATGCGGCTTGTGTTATGGCAAGTGAAAACAAGGTGGTGTAAAAGGAGCCCAGGGCCGGTTTCAGCGTGGAGGTAGCTTTGAGCAGACTTCCCAAGATCCTGGAGAGAGGCGCCGTGGGGACAGCAAAGGCCAAAGCAGCCAAGCAGCCGGAACAGCAAGTCAGACAGGGAGGCTGGGGCAGCTCATGCTCCGGGGATAAGTAGTGGAAGCCAAGGCCAGGAGACCTCAGACTACGAGGGGCTTTGACTGTGAGGCCAAAGGCTCTTGGCAAGACGGAGCTCCAGACACTGAAAGTTGGGGAGGGGCCTGGAGGGGCGGGGGAAATTGCCCGTGCGAGGCTCCCGCGGAGATGGGCGAGAGGCGGGGCAGTGAGTGCCAGGCCCCGCCCCCTCCTCCTCCCAGCTTTCTCTCCGCTTCCCAAGTCGCCCATCCTCCAGCTCCTGGAGGGGCGTGCGGGCGAACAGATTCCGAGGAGTTTAGCTGTGGGAGGATGGCTCTTGAGGAGCATTTCCTGCCTTTGGCTCACAACTACTTCCTGCCCAGAGCTCCAAACCCTTGACCCCCATTAAATCCCTTCCTCCCAAGGGAGGTGGGTGGCCACGAGGGCCTCCTGGGTTTCCCAAATCCTGAGACCCAGCACCTCCGCCGCAGAAGGAGGCAGGATCCCAGGTGTCCAGAGGCCCAACCTCCCCGGACCCTTCTGAGGACCTGGAGTCCAGGCCTCGCAGTGAAACTCCCCGAGGACAGATTTTGGAGGCGAGAGCGCCCCTCAGCTCTGGGTGGGAACTCACATCCCTTCTTCATCTATGGGGCAGGTTTTCTTCCCCAACAGAGGATCCGGCTTTGTAAAAGAGGGATGTGTGCAAATTCCACAGGAAACAGTGCTAAGTGATTCCTTCCCTAGAACCACCTGGGGCCTCCATTTGCAATTTCCTTCCTTGTTGGGCTGTGAGGCTCCTCAGTTCAGTCTCTCAGTCCTGTCCGATTCTTTTCGACCCCATGGACTGCAGCATGCCAGGCTTCCCTGTCCTTCACTATCTCCTAGAGTTTGCACAAACTCATGTCCATTGAGTTGGTGATGTCATCCAACTATCTCATCCTCTGTCGTCCCCTTCTCCTCCTGCCCTCAATCTTTCCCAGCATCAGGGTCTTTTCCAATGAGTCAGTTCTTCGCATCAGGTGGCCAAAGTATTGGAGCTTCAGCATCAGTCCTTCCAATGAATATTCAGGACTGATTTCCTTTAGGATGGACTGGTTGTATCTCCTCACAGTCTAAGGGACTCTCAAGAGTTTTCTCCAACACAACAGTTCAAAAGGATCAATTCTTTGGCACTCAGCTTTCTTTATGGTCCAACTCTTACATCCATACATGACTACTGGAAAAACCATAGCTTTGACTAGATGAACCTTTGTTGGCAAAGTAATGTCTCTGCTTTTTAATATGCTGACTAGGTTGGTCATAGCTTTTTTTCTAAGGAGATTTCCTTCTTTTAATATCATGGCTGCAGTCACCTAGGCTCCTAGGCCATGAGGTCATGAGGCTCCTAGGATGTGAGTTTTGAGAGCCCACTGAAGGTTGGTAACAGGGGTAGGATATTCCTTACTTCCCAAGCCTAAACCATGCCTCGCCACACACACACACCCTGAGGTGGGTAGTATAGTATCAATACTTAAAACAGGGAGCCAAGCTGTGCTGTGCTCAGTAGCTCAGTTGTGTCATACTTTTTGCAACTCCATGGACTGTAGCCCACCAGGCTCCTGTGTCCTTGGGATTTTCCAGGTAAGAATATTGGAGTGGGTTGCCATTTCCTCCTCCAGGGGAGGGGGCCACCCAAAACCACCCAGCTCATCTCAGCTCAACTATGAATCCCCTGCTCTACTTCCAAGTCATTCTTGTCCTATTCCCTTCATAAATCCTGAGGACCCCAGTACCAACAAGGATCCCCAACTCTTCCCCAAAAGCTGTGAGGCGCGCGAGCTGAGATGACCCCAGGGGAGACTTTGTCGCTGCACCTTGCTATGTCCCTCGGTGGCCAGCTGAACCATCATGCTGGACATTTTGTTCTGCCTCTCTTTAAAATCAGGGCGAACTCCCTTAAAGGATGGGATCTTCTCTTCCGGGGATGCTCAGTCGCGGTCCAAGGGGAAAGGAAGGCAGGTGGGTGCGGGGAGGCCGCACTAGCGGTAGGGTACAGACTCCCCGCCGGCTCCGAAGCCCCTACTGTATCCAGGCTGCCCCCTGGTGGCGACAGAAAAACCTACTACTAGAGACTTGGACCCAAGGGAGGAGAGGCCCAAGGACGAAACAACTAAAGGAGTAAGGGGCTTGGACCTCGCTCAACTCACCCCGACCCTCCGCGGGGACCAGACGCCAAGAAACGGATCTGTGTGAGCCTAAGAACTGATGCTGAAGCTGAAACTCCAATACTTTGGCCACCTGATGCGAAGAACCGACTCCTTGGAAAAGACCCTGATGCCCGGAAAGATTGAAGGTGGGAGGAGAAGGGGACATCAGAGGATGAGATAGTTGGATGGTATCACCCACGCGATGGACATGAGTTTGAGCAGGCTCCGGGAGTTGGTGATGGTCAGGGAAGCCTGGCGTGCTGCAGTCCATGGGGTCGCAGAGTCGGACACAACTGAGCGACTGAACTGAACTGAAAAAGGGCTCTGGGATCCGATCTCACCTTTTTCATTTCCCTAGCGGCAGCACCCTCCCACTGCCTGAATCAGGGCTCTAGGCCCCCAGCCCTACACTGAGGCTCGGTGAATGAAGGGGGAACCCAAACTGCAGCATCTCGGCGGGGATGGGGGGGGGGCAGCCAACGGAGAAGAGGCGAGTGTCCGACTTTCTCTGAGGCCGAACCTCCGCCTCCCTCATCACCCGGTGCTTGAACCGCCGCTCACCCTCTTTCCCGTCCTCAGATCTCTAAAACTTCCTTCCGTCTCCGCTCCTCCAGATCCAAAAACTAAGCCTGCTACGGAGAGGGGGCGGCAAGTGGGAAGAGAGGAAGGAAGAAGAGGCAGTGCAGTGTGGGTTGAGGAGGGGGTCCTCTCCACCCCCGCCCCACCCCTAACCAAGCCGCCCCTGGCTTGGCACCTCTAGGTGCTTCCTTGTTTGGAGAACTCCAAGGAAGTCGACGGACTAGCGGGAGAGCTGGCGGGTGGAGCGGTGAGGAGGGGTGTGGAGGGAGGGAGGAGAGAGGCGGGGGAAGGGGAGCCCAGGCAAGGAGGCTAGGGTTTGCGAGGTAAGGGGGCTCGTCCCCCTCTGCCCCGTGGGTTGCAAAGAATTGCTAATTGCAACTAAACGAGACCTCGGTGTGGGGGAAGGGGCAGTCTCCCGGCTGTCAGGGGCTACCGTCTCTTTGAGTGCCCGGGTAAGGCCAGGCCAGGCTGCTCTTCTCATGTAAAGCAGCTTTTTGTCTGGGGGAGCCAAGGCTGGGGCCAGGGGCTGGGGAAGGGGCCCAAGCCGTTAGCAAGCTTCTTGTTCCCCAGAAAGGGAGAAGGGTGCCGAGGCCTCCTTGGAATGAGGACACCCCCCTCCTGCTCCACTCTAAGCTTTCTACGGTGGGGTGCTGCCCAGCAGGAGGGGGTGGGCCTGGGATCCCAGCACCCCCCTTACAGGGCTGTGGGAAAAAACTGAGCACAAAGAAGGGGGCTGGCCCAGCCGAGTTGGGAGACAGGGCAGCTCTGATCCAGGGATGCCCTGAGCTTGAAGTACCCATGGCTGGAGCCCCTTCTCCCCAGAGAATGCCCCCAGTGGCCACGTGTACCTTCTCTGACTGCCTCATCCACTTTGCCAACCCTTCAACCCTTCTGCACCATGGGGAAGCATCTTGAGATCCAAGCCTGCTTCCTGTCTGAGCCCAACCTGGAAGGAGAAGGAATAAAACCTGGAGATAAATCCTCTAAGCATAGGAACAGAGAAGCCCATAGGCTCGCAGGCCCTGGGGCCATTTAACCTCTTAAAGACCTAAGAGTCTTGCCTTCTAATTTGGATGCTCCATTATATAAGCTTCTACAAACCTGGATAAGAAATTGCATAATGTTATTGAGCCTCACTTTTCTCATCTGTGAAATGGGGGCAATAATATCATGCTCTAAATGTCCTTGTAAAAATGGAAGAGATGGAAAGCACCCATGGGGTGGTCTCTATTCTCCATGTTCTCTCCCCTCCTAGGAACACTCATCATTTTACACACACACTCCAGGGATAAAGATATCTTGGTGCCTGCGTGCATGCTAAGTTGCTTCTGTTGTGTCCAACTCTTTGCGATCCCATGGACTATAGCCCATCAGGCCCCTCTGTCCATGGGATTCTCCAGGCAAGAATACTGGAGTGGGTGGCAATGCCCTTCTCCAGGTGATCTTCCCGACCTAGGGATCGAACCCACATCTTTTATGAATCCTGCATTGGCAGGTGGGTTCTTTACCACTAGGACCACCTGGGAAGCCCAAAGGTGTCTTGGAACCTCACATTTAAATTTTCCAGACTGCCTGTGTCAGCTCTTGACAATACACAAAGAGGAACAGATTTTTTTCTCCACAGCTGACTGGTGATGAAACTGAAATTTAGTGGGACAGTCTGATCTCCTGACTCCTCCACCACTTGCTTACCCCACTCCGCAGTGTGGCCTCAAGAGATATTGTCTCACGGATGAGACCACGGAGCTGAGGGCCAGAGTGAAGCCAGTCCCCATGGCACACTCCGGGCACCAGCCAGGGTTTCTCAGTCAGACACTTTGTCTTGGTGGCCACCTAGACTCTTCCCCTAAATCAATGTCTGTGTGGTAACTTCAAGACCAGGTGAGTCCCCTTCATTTTATTCCATATCGGGGTCCCTGGGAAGCAGAGGGGGCCATCTACGGGTAGGAAGGGTTGTTCATTCCCCCTCCACCCTGGGACCCTCTGAGAGGAAACTTTCCTCTGGGAGGTAGCAGGGAGACCTAGCAATTTCCTGTGTCGAAGAGCAGGGTCTATCAGCTCTGTCTCTTCTCCCTTTTCTTACTAGAAGTTGGTTAGTTCACTCAGGAGTGTCTCCTTCCCCCTTCCGTTACAGGGACCCCATGGTATCTCCTCAACACAGTGTGTCTCCCTGACTGGGCCCCCATCCTCTCCACCCCTTGTCCAGGTGGAGCGCGCTGACCCTCGCCTGCCAGACACCCAGGGCTCCTGATCCCAGAGGGCCTTGGGCCAAGGGGCTCTGGCTTTGGGCCAGTGCCTTTCTTACTGCCTGGCTCCCTCCCCACAGGCCCCTAATCCATCTCACCCAGCAGGAAGCCCTTAAGCTGCCTTTTCAGCCGCCTTCCCCAGCCCGCTGTGGGCTCCGTGCCTTTCTATATACCACCCTTGGCAGGAGCTGTGTTATACAAGCCGGAGAGAGCGGCCCCTGCAAAGAGGTCATCGTACCTAAGGCAGCTTCCAGCTTCAGCAGCCCGTCCTCTCTGGTCACCTCCCCAGGGTTTCCCCCACTAATGCCCTGCCTGGGCATCCGTGGCCACTGACAGCCCTGGCTAACTCACATCCAAGCCCTAGGCTGGATCCAGGTGGAGGGAGCGGGGAGGGATTCCCAGGGGACCGCTGGCAGGAGGCCAAGGGCTGGGGAAGTGTGGCAGGCAGGAGGGGGCCTCTCTGGCGCGGTGCCTTTGGTCCTTTTGGCTGGTCTGTCCAGCTTTCTTCTGATTCCAGCCCCTGCCCTCCGACTCCTCAAAGCTCATTTGCAGCCGTCTCAGACTTAGCTGTACAGCCCAGACTGAGGGCTGGGAACGTCTGACTCCTGGAGGGGTGACCAAACAAGACACTTCCTGGCCCACCACGCCCCAGTGTCCAGAGGGGCAGAGAACGCTGCGGGTAGGGTGGAAGGGGAAGAGACTGGATTCACTCTCTCCTCATATATTTGGGTGATTGCTTGCACTGCTGGGGTGGAGACCTTATAGCTAGGGCCGGGCTTGATTTCAAACGCCCAATCCCATGGTCCCTGCCAGTATACTCTTTCCAGTTCTGATTTGGGGTTTGAAAAAAATATGGCTTTTGTATGGCCTAGTCCCTGCCCTCCTCTCAATCCTTCCCCCACCCCATCCTTCTCCAGCAAAAAGTCCCCCCACAGAGGCCCCATCTCCCAGCCCAGCGTAGCCCAAACCCCACCCTAGCCTCTCAGTCCCGGTCTCCCGCTCCAGGAAGCCAGTCTTTAGCTGCCTTGGAGTGGTTGGAGGAGAGTTGGGGGTGCCTCCGGGAGGTCTGTTTGTAGTTGAGATTCTTTTCATTCCAGGCTCAGCAGGCTCTCTCTAAGGAAAGGGCCTGGGACGGGGCGGGGGAATCCTTAGGGCACCAGCTGCAGGGTAGGAAAGCTTCCTGGAGAGAGGAGGGAAGTGGGTTTTCTCCTCCCAACGACCCCCACCCTCTAGGTAGGACCTTCCTCTCCCAGTTCTATCCTTGGTGATACACCTCCCCCTCCTGCAAAGGCACCTTCAACAGGAAGGTCCTTACCAACAAATGGAGGCATTTAGAGGGCTCAGGCGAGATCCTGATCGCTTTCTTTGCTTTCTAATGAGTCAGCTTCTCTCCTTTTGGGACGCTTAGAGTTGTCTGGAGGAGTGGAGGAGGGTGTCAAAAGACTGGGTCAGCCTCAGCTTCAAAGAGGCCTTGTCACCCTGTCCCCCAAACTGAAGTCCCTTGGAGATTTTTACTTTAGCCCAACACTAACATATTTGTTCGTCTATGTTGCCAGTTCTCAGACTACAGAATCCCTTAAGGGTTAATCGGAGTGACCCAGCCATGGAGCAAAGCCTCCTGAACTCCTCAGGGCTTATTAGAAGTCTGACACCTGCTCCAATTTCCCTGGAAGCCTCCTCTCCAGCTGCCTCTACCTGATTGAGGGAGAGGAGAAAATATAAATCCTAACAACTTGTACTGAGTGTCCACTAAGGAACGTTACAGCTCACTTACCACTTCATCTAATCCTCCCAACCCTCAGAGAGAGAAGGTTAATATCCCATATTGTAGATGAAGAGAGTGAGCTTCAGAAAGTGTGAGTGACCCATTCCAGGGAATGTAGCAAGGACGTGGAGCCAAGATTTAAACCTCCTCTTCTGCTGTGGAGGCCTATGCTGGGCTTCAACACACTGCCTTGTTAGGAGGTCCAACTTGTGTACTTGTGTTCAGGCCTCTGAGTGACCTCTGCTTGACATTTTGCTTCCAGGTTACAGAGTCAAGTGTCCCTTCCCAAAGCAACTGTTCCTGAAAATCCATTTTATCATTCAGTCCTCAGTTCAAAAGGAATAAGATTTATTGTACCCATGTTACAGATAGAGAAACTGATACTCCAAAGCAAAGTGAGTCATGGAAAATTGGAGAGCTAGGAAGTAGGTCAGCTGTGGCCTATTAAGGCCAGGACCTGAGCATTTAGATTTCCTGGGTCCACTTCATGAGTTCTCACCATTATGTCAAATTTGTTGTTTATCCCTTCTAAGATTAGGGACAAGAACATGTTTGCAATTAAATATGTCTTCAAGGAACTGGATAATCTTGTCAAAAATGGAGACTGGAAACCCAGACTTGGTTTGCTCACTTCTCTTCTTCAGAGCTAAGCTTCTCCCCTTCTGAAGTATAGGTTCCAGAATGGGGCAAGGTGGTCAGGGTAAGGAAGCTGGACTGGGGCATCCAGAGCAGGATGCTTGAATTTCTAGACTACTCAACCTAAGAAGTGCTTCAGGCTCTGTCCTGCTTATAGAGGGCATTGATTCCTTAACAAATGTTTACTGAGCAGATACCTACTATATAAGCATAGCGTGTGTATAAAAACCAAGACACAGCCTGTGCCCTCAAGAGATGATCTTGTTGAGAGTGGATGCTAGTTAGACATCATAAGTAACACATACCAAATGCTCTAATTCATGGGTAAAGTCAGGACCCAGTGCCCGAAATGAACACCATTCTAGGTGCTTTATGCAGAAGGATGTTTAATACTGGTGATATGGACTGAATTGTGTCCCCATGAAATTCACATACCTAAGTTCTACCCTTCAATGTGAATATTTTTGGAAAGAGGGTTTTTAGGAGGTAATTAAGATTAAATGAGATCATAAAAGTGGAGTCCTAATCCTAATAGGATTGGTGACTTTATGAGAAGAGGGAGGGACTTCCCTGGTGGTCGGCTAAGATTCCATGCTCCAATTCAGGGGGCCTGGGTTTGATCCCTGGACAGGGAACTAGATCTCACATTCCGCATCTTAAGCATTTGGATGCTGCAGCTAAAGATCCTGCATTCTGCAACAAAGATCAAAGATCCCTCCTGCCACAACTAAGATCCAAAGCAGCCAAATAAATAAAAATAATACATAATTTTTTTAAAAAGAGAGAAAAGATTTTTCTCTCTTCTACAGGTATGTACCAAGAAAGCCATGTGACCACACAGCAAGAAGACACCATCTGCAAGCCAGGAAGAGAGCCCTCACCAAAGCCCAACTGTACTGGCACCCTGATCTCAGACTTCCAGCCTCCAGAAGGGAGACAATAAATTCCTGTTTTTTAAGCCCTTTGCTCTATGGCATTTTGTTATGGCGGCCAAAGCAGACTAAGACGACAGGGAATTAGAGCTTGCAAAATTGTGAGAGGGACTGGAGGAGCAGACTTTCTAATGTAGCCATAGAAATGAGCCTTCGAGCAGTCTCCTCTGCCAGAATCAGGTAAGGAGAACCACGATGAGGCTGCCACTGGAACTGAGGTCACAGATACACCTCTATAGCCTCAGGGCCCCAAAGGAATAGATGCCAGGCTGCTACTGTCATCAAGAGACTGAATGAGGTGTTGTTGCTAGGAAAAAACCCATCTCTAGGACTTTGCCTGCCAGCAGAAATAGCTAGAGCAGCAAGAACATGGCCTTATCACCTTATCTCCCTTCCATGTTCCAAGTCTTGAATGAATGCATTTTGCACCCAGAACTCTAGCTGCAAGGGAGGCTCAGGTTTTTGGCTTTCCAACCTCTGCAGTACAGGAAGGTACCTAGAAGAAGGTGAGAATGGATGCTAAGGGCCAGTCCAGCTGGTCCACAATGGGGCAAGTGTGGGAGAAATTACCGCTGGAAAGGTACTTCAGGGTCAGATTTTGAAAGGTGACTGAATGGGTCTGCCATTTGCCATGGGGGACAGAGCAAGCCTGGGCAGCTGCCAAGATTAACCAGGGCTCTGAAAGCTAATTGACTGGTCTGGAAAACAGAGAGCTCTAGAGCGTTCATAAGAATCAATTGGGAGGAATTCCCTGGGGGTCCATTGGTTAGGACTCTGTGCTCTCACTGCCAAGGGCCTGGAGTTCAATTCCTGGTCAGGGAACTAAAATTCCACAATCACTTGGGGATTATAATTAGGAGGGCCCAGGAATCTGTATTTCTAATAGGCAGATCCTGCCTAGGCGCCCTTGTCCCTTTGACTCTAATGCTTGTGGACTCCAGGCTTACAGAAATATTGCCCTGGGGCAGGAGATCTGATGGGTCCATCCCATAGAGTCCTACGAGCTCTAAAAAGTTTCGATTTGTTGGGGACACATGCTGAGCTAGACTTCTCTGATGGCTCAGACGGTAAAGAATCTGCCTGCAATGCAGGAGACCCAGGTTTGATTCCTGGGTTGGGAAGATCCCCTGCAGAAGAGAATGGCTACCCACTCGAGTATTCTTGCCTGGGAAGTCCCATGGACAGAGGAGCCTCGTGGACTACAGTCCACAGGGTCACAAAGACTCGGACACACTGAGCGACGATCACTTTCTTTTTCCTCTTCTTCCTAAGAGTTAGCCCTGAATTTTGGATGCTTGAACCCTGAAAAATACCAGTGATGTGAGTGTGCAGGGAAAGAGTCCAAGGATCTAACCCCCACCCCTTGGAGATTCCCTGGCAGTTCAGTGGTTAGGGCTTCATGCTTCCAATTCAGGGGGCAGGGGTTTGATCCCCGGCTGGGGAACTAAGATCCCAGTGGCCCATAGCACAGACCAAACCAAACCAACCCCTCTCCCCAACTGAGGAGGACCAGGTAGTCAATCAAAAACCTGCACAAACATTTCCTGGGATTGTGACTCACTTTGATCTCTGCTTCCATCTGGCAGTGGTACTAGGACTCCTGGGACCCTATTCCCATTGCAGAGGCTCCTTTAGAGAGCTCTTACACCTCAAGGAATTTAAGGACCTGACAGAGGAAGAACAAGGTGAAGAGGAGCAGCGAGGAGGGGAGGAGGGAGGTGGCACTGCCATCTAGAATGGCCTTGAGTCTCCCCTCAAACCCAGGGGTGTCCACAGCCCACGCTGAGCTTCAACACAAACGAATTCACTCAAGTAGATTTTGCTTTTCTTTTTCTGGTTCTTACTTTCCACTCCAGGACCCCAAACCCCACCCTGTTCCAAGGGAAAGGCCACAACAGATGAAGCCGCCCGCGGTGGCCTCCTCCTGTCAGCACCCCCAGCCCAGCCCCACATCTCTGGGGAGGGAGGTCAAGTCAAGCCAGAGCAGGACTGAGTCTGTGAGGCTAGACTGCCTGGACTGAGGGGCTTTCCTCCTTCCTGGGGGTCCCCTCCCACACCCAGCTCCTTTAGAAGCATCTGCAGCCCTGCTTAGCCAGGGTCCCCGGGGGTCGGGGGGCAGCCTTGCTCCTCCAGGCTGGTTCTTCTAGGACAGGAACAGCCTTTCAGGCTAGGGGAGGGAGTCAGGCCTCCTCATCCCCCCAGTTATCACCACAAAGCAAAGTCCATGGAAGGAGGAGGAGGGACAGGGCTGGGGTTGGGGTGTGGGTTGGAGAGCCAGGTCCTTGCTAGTAAATCAATGTTGGTTTCCCAGATGGAGCTGCAGCCGCTTTGATTTCTCAAGTTGCCCCCCTCCCCCTCTGCTCCCCTCACCCCCAGCTCCATGGTTTCAATTCCTCCCTGAAAAGCAGTGGGGCCTCCTTTCAAACCAGCCCAGCTCCTCCAACTCCCAACAACAGCTTAAGTTACAGGAAAGAGAAAGGGGAGGGGGGCGAGGTGGCCCAGCCTGGAGGAGAAGGAGAGAAATTGTGGGAGAAGGGAAGGGGACAAGGGAGAGAGGGAAGAAGAAAGAAAGGAAGAAAGAAAAAGTGAGGCGGGGGGAGTTAGGAGATGGGGTATAGTCCTAGGAAAGGAAGGGTCTGCTCTGCAGGCCCAGGAGGGGAGCCCCCAACCCAGAAGCAACTTGTCTCGGTTCTCCTTCCCCAGTGGGCACCCCCATACTCATCCCCTCTGAGGGCCCCTCCGCATCTACAAGTCAATGATTCAGGCTCCCCCATTCTGCTCCTCTTGACATTCAGTTCTAGAAGTTTCCAGGAGTCTCATTCAGTCCCAGGGACACTGATTTCCTGGGCCAAGAAGGCAGAGTCACCCCCAAGAACCTCGCTAACCAAACTCAGCACTGCTTTTTTTCAGCTTGTTTTTTCCCCAGTCTGCTCTTAGCAGCCCACACTGTGCTTTTGCTTGGCTGAGGCCTGGGCTAATTAAAGTCCTTAATTAATAGATCATCTGTTATATCTGTTTAATCCTTTTATGGCCCATTTTGCCATCCAGAGAGCTTGGGGGAAGAGTGCTGGAGAGATAAAGGGGATAAGAGCTATACTCTGCCAATTCCCCACCCGCCTCTGTCCCCAGAGCTGAGCAGCCTGGGAACTTGGCAGGGGGAAGGCTGAAATGCACTGAAGGAGATCTACAAGTGGGGGTTCCAGAAGTCCTAGACCTCCTGATTATTCTGTGCCTGAAGGGCTGGTTCTCTGAGAATTAAATGGAGGATGGAGTTCAGGGAGAGGGAATTTGGTATCTCACCTGAAGGTGGATTCCAGGCTCAGGGAAGAAAAGGAAGATTCTGGAAGAGCAGAGAATACCTTGTAAGTTGAAGATAGGCGTAGCCAAGTAGAGTCTCTGAAGACTCAAATCTGTTTTTCACCAAGCATCCAGAACCTATCCCACTGAGAACAGAGTATTTTTAAAAAATATTTATTGGGCTACACTGGGTCTTAGTTCCAGCCTCAGGATCTTCACTGTGGCATGAAGACCCTCATTCTCAGGACTCAGCCCCAGTTCTCCCCCTCTTGAATAGATATTCATACCCCTTCCCTTTAGGGTGGAGGGACCTCAGTGCTTCTGGAGGGAAAGAATACTGACCTAATGACCGGGGTTGAGGAAACAAAGAGGGACTCCTAACTCTGCTAGGTGGGATGATTTCTCTGTAAGGAAGCGGTTCTGATGGGCAATAAGCAAGGAGACAGGGACATGCGCAATTTTCAGGACTCTTCTTCTTGGCAAAATGAAAGGTCAGAAGGAATTCCCAGACAGTCCAGTGGTTAGGATTCTGCGCTTTCACTGCTGAGGGCCCAGGTTCAATCCTTGGTCACGAAACTAAGATCCCATAAGCCTGGCTGTGTTGTAAGAGTGGGCAGACGACTCCTCCCTGCCCAGCCACCCAGGTTTCCTTAGCTGGGAGAAGTTCCCTATGCTCTCAGTACCCCTGTGGTGTGTTGGCTATTGTTGACTGGCTCTAGCACATAAACCTTTCACCTTGTCCAGTAGGCACCTAGTAAGGACAGCTGTGATAATCCCAAAGTATTATTTTCACAGCCCCCTACATCTGGCCCAAAAGTAAAATTAGTTTTTTTTTTTTTTTTAAATAATCCCCTCACGCAGATAAGGCAGTTGATGCTAAGAAAGGAAAATGACTTGCCTGAGGTCACTCAATAGGTGTGGGTAGAGCCAAGCCTGCAACCCCAACACATTCTGAGCCCTAGAGCAGACTTCTTTCCTCTCCACCAGCTATTTATTCTGCTCTCCTGTCGATTTGAGACTTCTGCTCCCATTGAAGAGAGTGGGTGGCATCTTTCCAGTGGGCACTCAACAATTATCCTAGATACCAGATTTGTAAGCCAAGAGATAATTGACAGTAGTGTCCCAGGGTTTGGGGCAGAAGCGGCAGCGGCATTGGAGGCAGCGTGGGCTTCCAGTTTATTGCGGAAGCCCCAGACCAACCAGAAATGTTTCTCAGGAAGGAAAATCAGCCCAATTCTCTGCAGACCATCACCCCTTAGACTTTAAATCCCTGAACCTGCAGCCTAGGTCTCTGCAGACTTAGTTTACTTTGCCTATAGTAGATGCTCAATAATTTGTTGGATTAAAATAATAGCTATTACTTACCAAGCTTTTTTGCCTAGCATTAGGTCAAGCAAGTGCCATAATCTATCTCATTTCAATCTCACAACTGAAACAAGGTAAATAAAAAAATTCTGACTTGAGGCTCTCAAGACCCAAGAAAAACAAGCCAGGGACATTCTCCTGTTGACTAGAATGTCTCCTGGCCCCACTGCTCCTTCTCTGTCTCCCTCTTCCACAGCCCATGGTCCTTAAATGTTGATGTCCCCAAAACTTGAGTCTTCCCATTCAATCCCCTTTCCCTAGGTGATCTTAGCTGCTCTCATAACTTCAACTATAGCTAAAGGTACTAGATCTAAATCCATCAAGAGTTCCTTCCAAGCCCCTGGGTTAGAACACGCGTGTGTGCTCAGTTGCTTCAGTCGTGTCTGACTCTTTGCGACCCCATGGACTGAAGCCCACCAGGCTCCTCTGTCCATGGGATTTCCAGGCAAGAATACTGAAGTATGCCACCTCCTTCTCCGGGGGATCTTCCCGACCCAGGAACTGAACCTGAGTCTCTTGGTTCTCCAGCATTGGCAGTCAGATTCTTTATCATTGCATGACCTGGAAAGCCCTGTGTTAGAATAGTCAACTTCTATTGAACATACTATCTTCTTTTGTACATAATATAGGCTTGACCTGGCTTGACTGTGCTCATTATCTTCCTGTCTGTTCATTTCTTATCCTGGTTAATGACATCAGGTCATCTAAGTCAGAAACATTGGTTGGGCTCCTCCTTCACTCTCTCTTCATCTATACTGCCTCAGCTCAGTTCACGCTCTCTGCATCTCTTGCCTGATCTCTTATGATCTATTGCTAACTGGAATCTCTGACTTAGCTGACTCAAATCATGCTCCACCTAACTGTCCAAATATACCATCTAAAACTTAAGAGGGAAAAAACATTTCGCTTCCCTAAATATGCCAGTGCATCTCTATCTCCAGGAGTCCAGACTGTGTGCACAGTATCTCAGGTCTTGCCTTATTTAAAACCTCCTCTGCTGTCACTCTCCCAGGTGTACACAGGTCTCTAACAGGGCCAAAGTACTTGTACACTTGTGGCCCCAGTCCATACATTTCACCACGTTACACCCTTGGACATGCTATTCCCTCTGTCTGAAATGCCTATCCCTACCTTGAGATTATAAGGTCATATTTCTTCACCTAACACTTGGTCTGCAAGGCCCTGTAGGTGTGACACCTGCTGACCTCCCTTTGTTTCATCCGGTTTAACTCCTCACTCCAAACAGAGAGGCCTCCTAGCACCACCGCCTTTCCCTCTGTAGCACTGAATCCTGTGGCCATTTTACATTCAAGTGACTGTGATGATTGTGAATCTTTCCCACAACTTCCCACTCCTCTGCCCTCTCCAACTCAGTCAAATTCCCTTCCCAATTATGCTTCCCACTATATAAGTTGCTATATTATCATATTTTATACGTGGTAATGTATATATATCATGCTTCCCTGGTGCCTCAGACAGTAAAGAATCTGCCTGCAATGCAGAGACTTGGGTTAGATCCTTGGGTTAGGAAGATTCCCTGGAGAAGGGAATGGCTACCCACTCCAATATTCTGGCCTGGAGAATCCCATGACCAGAGGAGCCTGGCGGGCTACAGTCTGTGGGGTCACAAAGAGTTACTCAGGACAGGACTGAGTCACTTTCACTTTCACTAACTAATGTATATATTACAACGCTATTCTCAGTTCTTTCCACCCTCTCCTTCCCCTGCTGTGTCCACAAGTCCAGTTCTCTATGTCTGTGTCTCTATTCTTGCCCTGCAAAATAGGCTAATCAGTAGTATTTTCCTAGATTTCATATATATATGTGTTAATATACGATATTTGTTTTTCTTCTTTTGACTTATTTTACTCTTAATGACAAGCTCTAGGTTCAACCACCTCAATTCAACTCTTCAAGGGCAGGGATGCTGCGGTTTTTCTCTGTCTTGGCCACAAGACAAACCTCTACCACAGTGGTTTTACATCGGAAAATTCAGTAAAGGTGTGATGCATACAGGAAGGTTGATTGTATGAACAAAAGTCTTTTATTTCTTTTTTCTTTTATGCAGCTTCAGCTCCCACTTTGCCTTGGGGGTGGAAGGGATAACTGTCACTCAAGCCTGGCCCTAGGGTAGGAAAACAGGTTTCTCATGGAAGGAAATTGAAGATGCTGCATTTCTATTGGAGATTTACTCTCAATTTCCTATCAGACTGTGAGCGCTTCCTGAGTGGAGTAGAGGAGTGTGTCTTACTCATTTTTTTTTTTTTCACTGCTCAGCTCAGAGGCTTGGTACCAGCTCTAGATGTCCTAGGGGTAGAGTAGGAGGGGAGATTTGAAGGCACAGCACTTTGGGCTTAGTTTGGGCCCCACAGAGCAAGACAGCACAATTTTCCCATCCCTAGACTGCTCTGGGGTAAAGGTGGACTTGTGGGTGAAATGAAAACAAAACGGAAGAGCTAAGGCATAGTCTCCCTGATTTTGAAGGAACTCTTTCTTCCGAAAGCTGTGAAAAGTCAACCTCTCCAGGAAATGATAAGGCCAATTTTCATGTTGTAAAGAACCTAAAAATCCGTATTTCATTCAACCAAGGAGGGGGAAAAAAATTGAGTCCTATCAAACCTGGATCCATTGTTTGTATCTATGACTGAGAATTTTCTTTCCTTTTTTCTATTCTCTCCTTTTTTTTTTCCTTTTGGGTTTCTTTTTGTTGTTGTTTGGTTTTTTGTCTTGTTTTTAAAGCAATCCTTTTCTAGATTGAATTAGGAAACAGCTCGCCAGGCTGGGAGGATTTGGACCATATAGAGAAGAAAAAGAGATTTTCTAAACTCAAGTTTCTTTCCTCTTTTTGAGTGCCCCCCCCCCAACTGAGAGACAATAGAAATAATTGATCCATCATCCAACACCAGGCCCAGGAGATTTGCATGCAAATTCCCCCTCTCCGCCCCAGAACTCCCTCCCCACCAAACTTAAAATCCAAGAATGAAGAAAAAAGAAGAAAACCTTTCTAAACCAACTGGAACCCTGCTGGCCACTGCCTTCCACCCCCCAGTCAGGTGAGAGAAGTGTGTGTGTGTGTGTGGGGGCGGTTTGGGGGGGGCGGGAAGTTCATCCACCACAACCCCCAGCCTCCTTCCTCGCCACACACACCACCCCTTTCTGGTGTGGAATCACTTAAGATTTGGGTAAAACTCCCCTCTCTCCCAGGAGACCGTATCTGGAAGCTTTTAGGGGGCGGAGGCAGAGGTGGAGAGAGAGGAGGAAAATTCCCCCAAACGGCCTAAAAGAGCCATCTCTTCCCTGAAAACTGCTCGTCATCCCCCACCCCCTACCATTAACCTCCGATTAAGACCTCCTCGTTATGGCAACTAAACTTTACTTTGCATAATTAAGATTTGCCTCGGAAGAAAGGGGAGGGAGAAGCCGCAGCTCTAGGCCATTCTCCTTCATCTCACCCCCTCTCACCCCCGCCCCAACCCTCCAGCTCAGGGCCTCAGAGTCCCTGAGTTTTCTCACTTTGAGGTGCCACCGAACACAAAGAACCATAATGGGCTCCTTTGTGCTCGCTACGGGGCAATTACGCCCCGGAGTCCAGGCCCCTTTAAGAGCCTCTTAAAGAGACAAGCTCTCATTTTTCAGAGGGTTATTTAAGGGTGCACGTAGAGGGAGGCGGAGAAGGCAATAGCACCCCACTCTAGTACTCTTGCCTGGGAAATCCTATGGACGGAGGAGCCTGGTAGGCTGCAGTCCATGGGGTCGCTAAGAGTCGGACACGGCTGAGCGACTTCACTTTCACCTTTCACTTTCATGCATTGGAGAAGGCAATGGCAAGCCACTCCAGTGTTCTTGCCTGGAGAATCCCAGGGACGGGGGAGCCTGGTGGGCTGCCGTCTCTGGGGTCGCACAGAGTCGGACACGACTGAAGTGACAGCAGCAGCAGTAGTAGAGGGAGGAGCGAGGCAAACTCCTACATATAGAGCGACGTGAAACTTTTGTCTGGATGCCATGAAAATGGGCTGAGAGAAGCGTCTTTGTAAACTGTTAGCTAATTTTTAAAAAATCTCTCCCTTAAACAATTTTTTTTTACTTGTTCTGAAAACTTGGACTGAAATAAGAGGGGTTCGAGGAGCAGGCGCGGAGGCACGAATTTAAAGGGGCTCTACCCCTAGAGCTCTGTGGCCCCGGGAAAAAGAGTGATCCAGGGCTGAGTGACGCGGACCTCCGCAGTTCTGAGGAACGTGTGTCTCCGAATCTTGCCGCCGAGACTACAGAGAAATCCCGTGTTGAGCAAAAAGCCCTTAATATAATAATAGCTTGTCTCTTTAAAAAGCAAAAGGAGGGGGGAAAGTTTTGTTGGCATCTGGTTTCTGATCTCATTATGTTGTGGTTGACCAATCCAGCCCTCGGGGCTGGTCCTCGGGTTTAAATCTCATTGGCCGAGAGAACATTTTGGGATGGTGCTTAGAGCTCGACGGGGCGGTTTCAAGGATCCCTTTTTTGGGGGGCTGAGGAGAGGGCGGGGCCGCCGGCGGGGGCCCCCTTGAAACCGACTAATTGGGATCGGAGAGGCCGAGGTGAGGGCTGGAGGAAGGCACAAAGGAGTCGCTGGGCGGAGAAGGGAGGGGAGAGGCGAGAGGAGGAGGAAGAGGAGAAGAGAGGGCAAGCCGCGCGCTGTGTCTCCGGCGGCTCAGTCCGACCTCGGCGAGCTAGCGGGCAGGCGCGCCGCCCCCCTCCCCCGCCCGGCCTCCCCAACTCGGCAGCCGCGAGCAAAGTTTGCAAAGAGGCACGGGAGGCGGCGGCCGCGGCGAGGAGGCGGCGGGGAAGGCGCGCGGTCTCCGGGCTGGGGGCGGGGGCGGGGGGGCGCCCGGGAGCCGAGTGGGGGGCGGCGGCCAGCATGCGGCCCCGCAGCGCCCTGCCCCGCCTGTTGCTGCCGCTGCTGCTACTGCCCGCCGCCGGGCCGGCCCAATTCCACGGAGAGAAGGGCATATCCATCCCGGACCACGGCTTCTGCCAGCCCATCTCCATCCCGTTGTGCACGGACATCGCCTACAACCAGACCATCATGCCCAACCTTCTGGGCCACACGAACCAAGAGGACGCCGGACTGGAGGTGCACCAGTTCTACCCGTTGGTAAAGGTGCAGTGCTCGCCCGAACTGCGCTTCTTCCTGTGCTCGATGTACGCGCCCGTGTGCACCGTGCTGGAGCAGGCCATCCCGCCGTGCCGCTCCATCTGCGAGCGTGCGCGCCAGGGCTGCGAGGCGCTCATGAACAAGTTCGGTTTCCAGTGGCCGGAGCGCCTGCGCTGCGAGCACTTCCCTCGCCACGGCGCGGAGCAGATCTGCGTGGGCCAGAACCACTCGGAGGACGGCGCGCCAGCGCTTCTCACCACCGCGCCGCCGCCGGGCCTGCAGCCGGGTGCGGGGGGCACCCCGGGCGGCCCGGGTGGCGGCGGCTCGCCCCCGCGCTATGCCACGCTGGAGCACCCGTTTCACTGTCCGCGCGTCCTCAAGGTGCCGTCCTATCTCAGCTACAAGTTCCTGGGCGAGCGCGACTGCGCGGCTCCCTGCGAGCCGGCGCGGCCGGATGGCTCCATGTTCTTCTCACAGGAGGAGACGCGCTTTGCGCGCCTCTGGATCCTCACCTGGTCCGTGCTGTGCTGCGCCTCCACCTTCTTCACCGTCACCACGTACCTGGTGGACATGCAGCGCTTCCGCTACCCCGAGCGGCCCATCATCTTTCTGTCCGGCTGCTACACCATGGTGTCGGTGGCCTACATCGCGGGCTTCGTGCTCCAGGAGCGCGTGGTGTGTAACGAGCGCTTCTCCGAGGACGGCTACCGCACGGTGGTGCAGGGCACCAAGAAGGAGGGCTGCACCATCCTCTTCATGATGCTCTATTTCTTCAGCATGGCCAGCTCCATCTGGTGGGTCATCTTGTCGCTCACCTGGTTCCTGGCGGCCGGCATGAAGTGGGGCCACGAGGCCATCGAGGCCAACTCGCAGTACTTTCACCTGGCCGCGTGGGCCGTGCCCGCCGTCAAGACCATCACGATCCTGGCTATGGGCCAGATTGACGGCGACCTGCTGAGCGGCGTGTGCTTCGTGGGCCTCAATAGCCTGGACCCGTTGCGGGGCTTCGTGCTGGCGCCGCTCTTCGTGTACCTGTTCATAGGCACGTCCTTCCTCCTGGCCGGCTTCGTGTCCCTCTTCCGCATCCGTACCATCATGAAACACGACGGTACCAAGACGGAGAAGCTGGAGCGGCTGATGGTGCGCATCGGCGTCTTCTCGGTGCTCTACACGGTGCCCGCCACCATCGTCATCGCCTGCTACTTCTACGAGCAGGCCTTCCGAGAGCACTGGGAGCGCTCGTGGGTGAGCCAGCACTGCAAGAGCCTGGCCATCCCGTGCCCGGCGCACTACACGCCGCGCATGTCTCCCGACTTCACCGTCTACATGATCAAATACCTCATGACGCTCATCGTGGGCATCACGTCGGGCTTCTGGATCTGGTCCGGCAAGACGCTGCACTCGTGGAGGAAGTTCTACACCCGTCTCACCAACAGCCGGCACGGCGAGACCACCGTGTGAGCCCGGCGCTTGTGCGCCGCGTCCCCGGCCGGGCCCGCACCGCACGCTCACCGCCCGCGGGGAGGGGGTGGGGCGGGGGCTCCTACAGACTCCTTATTTTATTTTTTTAAATAAAGAACAATCGAAACCATTTCCTTTTTAGGTCGCTTTTTAAAAAAAGAAAACTGCCCAACAGCCCCACCAGGTTTGTAATTAAAACTGTAAATAGTCTTTGTAAATTTAATTATATATTTTGTATTTAAAAGAAAAAAAGGGGAGGGGGGAGGGCGAGGGCGCCAGGGCCTGAGGAGTAGGGGTGGGGGAGCTGAGGGGTTCTCTCCTTTCTTCAGGGCCCTTTCAAACACCATCCCTTTGACAGGGCCGGGCCTGCTGGAAGAGGTGTTGGCTCTGAGGAGTTGGCACATTCAACTTCTCAAGCCAAATCTGTGAGCTTTCTCACTGACGCCGGGCCTATGGAAGCTGTTGGATAGTTTTGAACAAGACTTGGATTCGTTTTGTTTCGATTTCCCATTCCCCCTTTCTCTCCTCACATGTGCTGTCTCCTTCACTCGTCTTTGGAAACCTCCCATCGGAGATGAAGACGTGGAGGAAAAAAAAAAAAATCCAACCCGAACCGACGGGTGGGATGGTGAGGAGAGGACGGAGATCGAGTGAGGAATGGCCTCCACACACCCCCATCCCAGGCCCATCCCAGGCCCACCCCGCTGCCGGCAGGAAGATCTTTCTCTTCTGACTTTTCTTCTTTTTTTTCTTCTTTTCGACTCGCTGCCCTGTGCTCTTGGAGTGGGCAGAAAGTGCTTTGTGGTGTGTGTTTTGAAACAACCCCCCACCCCCAGCTCACTACATTGAGTACGGATCTTGACTGCCTCCATTTTTAGGGGGAGCATCATCAAGTTGGCCTGTGTGGAGGTCTGGAGATATCCTTGCATCTCTGTCCTTTCCCCTGCTGTCTGCTCCACGCCTGCTATTCCCCCACTCCCCACCCCCCAACTGAATATTTCCTCTGGCATCCAGGTTAGCCTTTTGTGGGGTGGTTTGTGTGTTCCGTGTGGGTTTTTTTTTTTTTTTTCAAAAAGCAATAAAATGGGTTGGGTTGGAGGATGGGCTGGTGGGATTTTTAGTTTTTCTTTGACAAAAGACTGATTTCTTTTCAAACTTGCCCAGAAAAGGGAGGGGAGGGGAGAAGTGGGTATCTTTGCTTTGGACGCAGGCTCTGGGCAGGCTCTTTGTGACTGGGGATGGGGTTGAGTGTTTACATGACATTCTACATCACAAGATTGATAGAATGTTTATAACAGATGTTTTCTGTCTTCCCCCTACACCCCCCCCCCCCCCAAATAAAAGTCAAGCCTCTTCTTAAAGTATCATTCATGCTGGTATGAGAATTGCAGTTACCAATACACATCATTTCCCTCAACCAAATATTTGAAGTATTTTAGAATTTTAATTCCAATGGATTGATTTGAAGACCAAGGGGTGGGGTGAAACAAGTTTGCCCCCATAACTCAACTTTTCACCATCTCCTGTGTCTTGATAATAGTGCAAATTAAAAGCTAATAATCATCATAATAAAGTGCATTTAATTATCTTCTAGAGATCTAGCCCTTTAATTGTATTTAACAGGGTTGTAACATTTTATTAGTTTAACCAAACCACACCTCCTCCTTCCATCTCCCCCTGACCTGGTTGGTTGGGGCTAGGATGGAGAAGAGGTTCCCAGTTCCATCTTGCTTTTTTAGCTAAATGGTGGTAGGGAAAATGGTGCCTTAACACCCTTTGTTGGCAGTCTTTGGGACAAGGGAGAAAGTAAGTTAGAACCCCTAGTTCGAAGTGTTGGCGTATGTTGGTTTATGTTGGGGGAAGGGATCTGGAAATGTTTGGTGGTAATTGAACACGTATGTGGGGCTTTGTTTGGAATTGAATGAAGCCTGGGGATTTCAGAAAAACCCCCTTTCCAAAATATATAACCCTCCCCTAGATGATCTGTAGCAGTGGCCCATGTTATAAGTTAAAATTAGCCGTTTCTCAAATGATGATATGTGTGAAGTCCCAATGGGGAGTCAGCTTCCATTATCAAAGAAGCAGGCCAGGGAGGTGGCACCACCCTGTAGCTCCATTTGTTGCAAGATTCTAAAGGAACCCCACAAAGGCTGCAGGAAAGAGTTAAATTACAAACAAATTGTGAGCGCCTCTCCCGGAAAGAATGGCCAAAGCTTGCGAAAGGGGGGATGGGGGGAGGGTGATTTCCAGTGGCTGAGCTGGAGCCCAGTGGGAAGAGGAGTGCTGGTCTTTGCTGAAGATTTGGGAAAAGCCTCCTCTGCCTCCTAGACCCCAGCCCCCTGTATCCTGGGTACACTTGTCAGTGGGCCCTCATGCTGAGGGCAGGAGGGGATGGTAGACTAGCAACAATTACCTTTTTCTTTCCGGAGCCCGGTGGGAAGGAAGGAATTTTGGTAAAGATCCTTCTCAACCCTCCTCCCTCAAAGTCTGCGAATGGAGGGAAAAGAACCTGAGAAAACTGGAAAAATAGGTTTTACAGCTAGAGAGAGGATAGATAATAAGATAATTGCCTCGCTAGGAAAGGATACCTCTCTTAGATGCCCTTCCCTTCTCCAGAGGGGTAGCCGAAGACTGAATTACCTTAGGGAAAGTGGGGAACTTTCTCTCTGGCTGCTCTCCTTGGTCTAATGAAACAACTCTTACAGTGAGGGTGTAGAGCAGGGGTCCCCAACCTCCAGGATCTAATGCCTGATGGTTTGAGGTGGAGCTGCTGGAATAAATAGAAATAAAGTGTACCATAAATGTCTTGTGCTCAGATCATCCCCAAATCCTCCCCCACCCCACCCTGGTCCATGGAAAACTTGTCTTCCATGAAAATTGTTCCCTGGTGCCACAAAGCTTGGGGACTGCTGGTGTACAGGATTTAGAGGACAAAAGTGCCGTGGAGCAGAGACCCATAAGTGAACCGCTTGAGCTCACTGCCACTGCTGGAGAGAGATCTGTCTCCACTCCTTAGCTGGGAAAACCTAGTTAAACTCATGATCCCCAGGTCTGTTCTCTTAGATTTCTGGGTCTCCCTCAACCCCTTGTGCGTGGGTTGGTCCCTCCCTCTGGAAGAGGGTGACTTTGGTGGAGAATCAAGGGCCAAGTAAGAAAGCCCTTCACCCGAGCCCCCCAGGCCTGGGCAGGTGTCAGACCACAGCAGCTTTCTACCGGCCCTCCTTCTCGCACGCCCTCCCACAAAGCAGCAACAGTGCTTGGTCCTCCAGGCTCCCCTGCTTCACTGATGAGAATCCCGCCATCACAGACTCCTCTCCTAAAGATGCTTCCTTTCCCTACAAATTCTTTGTCCTTTAAAGTGCCTTAGAAAAGAACACTTAAGGTTTTCCAAGACAAAATTCTTCTGAACATCCCCAAAGAGTGAGAATCAGTGGAATCTGTAATTTAGATCATTCCAAAAAGCTCTCCAAGAGGCTGTTGAGATCCTAGACCTGGGCTGGATTCTGGAATTGGGGAGATGCTGTTCTGGGGTGCCCTGGGGAACATGTCTGGGGGAGCAGAGCCCAAGTTCCTACCATTTCCAAGGCATTGTCCCTTTGGTAAACTCACTACTCACTGTAGTAGGTCCCTTCCTTCTCCAGACATAGTCTCCTCATCTTGAAATGAATCTTAAACTTCCAGGGCCACTGACTCCTCTGAGAAACTGCATTATCTTTGGACATTCTCCTGGGAAACAATGGCCAGACTTCAGTGAAAACAATTTTGCATGTATCAATAACCTCAGATACACAGATGACACCACCCTTATGGCAGAAAGTGAAGAGGAACTAAAAAGCCTCTTGATGAAAGTGAAAGAGGAGAGTGAAAAAGTTGGCTTAAAACTCAACATTCAGAAAACTAAGATCATGGCATCTGGTCCCATCACTTCATGGGAAAGAGATGGGGAAACAGTGGGAACAGTGTCAGACTTTATCTTTTTGGGCTCCAAAATCATTGCAGATAGTGACTGCAGCCATGAAATTAAAAGACACTTACTCCTTGGAAGAAAAGTTATGACCAACCTAGATAGTATATTGAAAAGCAGAGATATTACTTTGCCAACAAAGGTCCATCTAGTCAAGGCTATGGTTTTTCCAGTGGTCATGTATGGATGTGAGCACTGGACTGTGAAGAACGCTGAGCAATGAATTGATGCTTTTGACCTGTGGTGTTGGAGAAGACTCTTGAGAGTCCCTTGGACTGCAAGGAGATCCAACCAGTCCATCCTAAAGGAGATCAGTCCTGGTTGCTCATTGGAAGGACTGATGCTGAAGCTAAAACTCCAATACTTTGGCCACCTCATGCGAAGAGTTGACTCATTGGAAACGACCCTGATGCTGGGAGGGATTGGGGGCAGGAGGAGAAGGGGACGACAGAGGATGAGATGGCTGGATGGCATCACTGACTCGACGGACATGAGTTTGAGTGATCTCCAGGAGATGGTGATGGACTGGGAGGCCTGGCGTGCTGTGATTCATGGGGTCGCAAAGAGCAATGACTGAGCAACTGAACTGAACTGACAGAGGGTGTATGATCTGTCTTTCTGTGCACATCTGCTCCCCCATCTTGCCCCCAGGCTGATTTTTCAATCCCTGGTTTAGACATTATCCAGTCTTATCACTGGGGCAGCCTTCACCTTCTCAGACCCCAGTGTCCCCCTTTCCATCTGTAATTCCCTCTGCTATGGAAAAGGGGGGCTCTGGAGGGCAAACCATCAGACCTACAAAATCAGAAACACTCCCAAACCAGATTATTCTCTAGATCCTGTCTCTCCTGCAGGTATCAAGATGAAACACAGTGTAATAAACATATAAGACTTTTATAGTTGAGAGAGAAAAGGAGAAAGAGACAGACGTGTGTGGGGAGTTACAGGTGTTGGCATGACACAGTGCCAGCTGTGAGCCCTTGTGGATGTCTCCTAACCTCTGAGACTCAGTCCTCATCTGTTAAAAAGGTGATAGTACCTGTCTGGCAAGGTCGTGGTGAAGATTGGGTCAGATGATGCATGTAAAGAGCTAACATTGTAGAAGCTCGATAAGTTGTAGCAATCTTCTATACTTAGGATAAATTCCTAAAAATGGAATCACTGGATCAAAGGACGTGCATCTCTTGAGGGCTTTTGGACTTACAGTTACAGGTAGTTTTAACAAAATAGAATGATTTCCTGTGCTCCCACTTGCTCTACCTGACTCGGGGTACCTGCTCACGATCTAGAGGATGCCCAGGGTGGAGGTGGGCAGCGGTTTTCTCCCTCTCTCTTCTCTGATTAGGACAGAAATGTCTTACCCGCCTGAGTGAGCAGGGCACACACACGCGCCGGCTCTCTCTCTGGCCGGCTTTGAAGCTGGCTAATTAGGGTTAGGGCTGTCACAGCTGGCTTCCCCGGCGCCTCCCCCCTTCCCTCTGCTCAGCCCTGTCCCCAAACTCACAGCCTGAGAGCCTCTCCCCAGCTGCCTGGCCTTCCACTGTAAGCTTGTGGCTGGTCCAGGCCACCTGGGAAGGCCCTGGGATTCAGGGCCGGGAAGGACCAAAGTGACAGCAACCAAGAAAGGACAAGATAGGACCCAGGACATGGAACAAGATCACAGGCCACTGATTGGGTTTAGAGAGGACTGCCTATGGCCTGGGACTGTCCTATTCTTTAGCCTGGAGAGGAGCCGGCGTGGGCTGGGGGCTGAGCCCTGGGCCCTTTGTTTGAAAGCCAAGTTTTCTGAAGGCTCCAGCCTCCCAACCTGGCCCTTATAATTAGCCCCAATCAGAGTGTTTATGTCGGTGCCTCGTGCGGAACTCAGAGCCCCATGATTTCATTCCAGACCTTGGGGGGAGAGAGGAAGGGAGGGGAGGGAATGGGGTTTGTGTGGGGGTGAGCCAAAAGGAGGATAGGGGTAGGAAGTAATGAGAAGGAGACTTGGGGTGAGGGACAGAGAAGGAGGTCCTGGAGAGGGGAGGACCTCTACCCTCCATCTGACCATTGCAGGGGTCCAGACCCCTCCCAGGGTAGTTGGCGCCCTAGCATCCTGACCCTGGGCCAGGCCCTCACGCCTCTGGGCAGCTCTGTGGGTGGGTGGGCTTGTGCCAATCGGAAATGGCTTGGATATAATTAACCCGGCTAATCACCAACCTCAGCCTGGTGGGAGGGGAGGGTACAGCCCGGAGCCTTGGCTCCCCCAGGGAGCTCCGGTCTCCCTACTCTCCTTCCTCTGACTGTGGCCTGGAGTGTGCCAGGCTCTGTGGTTGGTGGGGATGGTGGAGTCAGAGGGTGGGCCGCAAAAGGATGTAGGAAGGAAGGATACTTAATTCTCATCTCTGGCCTTACCTGGCATGTGACTGACAGGAGGGTGTGTGCCTGAGGTGGCCACAGCAGTGGTGCTTGGGGAGTGGGGGTGACAGCAGGAATCCTGGACAGGAGGGAGAGAGGATGCCTGGCCACTGCTCCAGGTGGCCCTGGATGTGTCCCAAAATCAGTTAGCTTCTCCCTCCAGGTCTAGGCCTCCCAGGGAACTCTGGTATGAGATGTGGCTTGTAGGCAATTAAGTGTACTGGGCTTCGTGTCCTGAGGAGTGGGGAGTAGGCAGAGTTCCTTTTTTTTTAATATTAAAAAAAATAATTTTATTTATTTATTTTTGGTTGTGCTTGGTCTTCATTGCTGCATGGATTTTTCTCTAGTTACGGCAAGTAGGAGTGCCACTCTAGTTGCAGTGAGCTGGGCTTCTCATTGCGATCGCTTCTCTTGTAGAGCATGGACTCTAGGCACATGAGCTTCAGTACTTGCAGTCCCAGGGCTCTAGGGCACAGGCTTAACAATTGTGGTGCACAGACTTAGTTGCTCCAAGGCATGTGGGATCTTCCCAGATCGGGATTGAACTTGTGTCTACTGCATTAGCAGGTGGATTCGTTACCACTGAGCCACCAGCGAAGCCCTTTCTAAAACATTTTTATTTATTGATTTATTTGGCTGAGCCAGGTCTTAGTTGAGACATTCAGGATCTTTAGTTGTGGCACGTGCATCCCTGACCAAGGATTGAACCCTGGCCCTCCGCATCGGGAGTACAGAGTCTTAACCAATGGACCACCAGGGAAGTCCTGGGATCTGAGCTTCTAACTCCCTTGCTTACAATTCTTTTTTTTTTAATAATGATTTTTTAAAATGTTTATTTACTTCTTTGACTGCCCAGGACCTTTACTTGTGGCACACAGGATCTTTTTTAGCTGTGGCATGTGGGACCTAGTTCCCTGAGCAGGGATGGAACCCGGGCCCCCTGCACTGGGAGCTCAGAGTCTTAGCCACTGGACCACCAGGGAGGTCCCCCTTGCTTACAATTCTATTAGGCCTCCAAGGAGTGTCCCAGCTCCTGCCCTGAGCACATACAGGTTTCCAAGATTTGGGTCTGGCTCCTGTATCTCGAGTCTCACGTCCACTCACTCTTCCCTACACTCTCACATTGCCAGCCTCCAGAGTCGTTGTGTCCTCAGACCAGTCGTGCTCTGCGACTTCGCACATGCTGTTTCTGTGGCACAAGTGCTCTTCCCTGCCCCTACCCTGGATATTATGAACTCCTAGAGCCTCAGAACTTACCTGAGGTCGGGGGCCCTCCTTCCGAGAGCCAGATTCCAGGCCAGTCCTGTCCCCACGCTGTGCTCTCATCGGTCACAGCATAACACATTACTGTTACTTGTCTCCTTTCTTGACTGTGACCTCCTTGAGAGAGTCCACGTTTGGTCTTTTATCTCTGTATCCTTGAGCCTAGGAATATGCCTGGCACATGGTAAGTACCTAAGATCACAGGTTTTGGAGCCAGACTATGTGGGCTTGAATCCTGCCTCAGCCCCTTGCTAGCTGTTGACCTTAGGCAAGTTAATTAGCCTCTCTGTGTATTATCTGTAAATGAGGATAGTGGTTATATTTACCATGTGAGACTGGTTGGAGAATTAAACAAACTAATTCAAGCAAAAGGCTTAAAATAGTGCTTGACATGTAGTAAGTGCTTAATCAATGCTAGTTAAGCTTATTCATTCCTGTGTTGACTCAGTAGATGTGTATTTAGTGGTTACCAGGAGTCAGGCACTTGCTAAGTTCTAGAAATGCACACGTGCAGTCCTTGCCCATATGTAGCCTACCATCCAGTTTCTTGAATCAAAGAATGGATAAGTATTAGGTGTGGTACTTGTGAGTTTGGTTGTTACATGTCTTGTTAAACAAGCTCACTATATAATTGTTTGAAAATGTGTGCAGGCTCAAATATGGGATCATGATGAATCTACTTGGTTTGTGTAAAACAAGCAATGCCTTTGGGGACAATCCCTTAATAACTTGACATATGTAATCTGGTGTTAGGAGCCCACGGGAAAGCTTGTCCAGGACAGAGGGTCCTAGAAGCCTTCTGCTCAATCTTCAGTGCTAAGGAGAATGTTTAAAAAATATTTTTCTCCAGGAAGAATAATTACTTATAGAAATATACAATGAACACATCAAAAGTTTCATTTAACTCCTTAGTGAAGGTGAGACATTCAAACTAGAATCCAAAGAACAGAACAAATATAGGCCATCAAGAAATAAATTCACTTAATGCAAAACTGAGCAACAGTAAGTTGTATCACAGACACAGTTTGCATGGACAAAAACCGTTTCCCTTACTACCAGTCGTCTTGAGTTGTAAAATAAGTGAACGATAATAAAACTCAGTGATAATCTTCAAGGACATACAGCAATATTTTTGACTACTTCAAAGTCTTCGTTTGCTTTGATAAGAAGTTCTGAACTCAGATACCTCAAGATAACCAGTGCCACCACCCCTTCCAATCAATGAGCTATAGTACCAGTAGGGAGCCCAGTTCCATCCAAAGAGAGCTGGAAATCTCCCAGCCATCCCCAGGCTGGCACAGCCCTTGTCCACCTTTTCTTCTCCACCTTTATGTCTTTGGTCTTCTCTCTCCTTTGACTTCCTCCTTCCCACCCCCACCTCTCACAGCCCCTCTAATTGTACGGCCACTCCGTTCATTCTTCTATGTAGTAGTCATCATTTATTGAATACTTTCTATATGGAAGACACTGTGCTAAGCTCAGTACGTTCACAATAGCATTTAAAGTTCAAAAGACCTAGAAAATGAGTGCTATCTTTACCTCAAATTATAGACAGCGTATTAAAGTACCTGAGATTCATGGAATCAGCTATTCTGAGAGCATTGAGCTAGTCAGAGCAGAGCAAAGGCAATCAGACTCTTAACCACAATACCAGGAACAACAAATAGAGTTACTTATCTAATTGGTAGTGGCTTCCAGTTAACCACTCCAGGTACCTGGAGTACCGTGTTGAGATGGATTCTGAGGCATCCTCTCGGTTCAGTGGGTGATAGTGCTGGGATTTACTAGTGATGTCTGTCATAGTCTCAGAATCAGGGAATGTAAAGGTTAGCAAGCATGCCAGATGCCTGTCAGGCTGGTTTTATTCTATACTGCCTCTTATATCATATCCTGAATATATATATATATATATATATATTTTTTTTTTACATTGCTGATGACAGCCTCTTCCTTTGAGGCCTAAACCCTGAGCCCTCCCTCAGTGTCTGGATCTCAGTGCCATTTTTCAAGGTCTTGGCTACTCAAAGTGAGATTCTATCTGCTTTCTTCCCTGCCCTCCCTAGCCTCCCCCCATGCTGAGCAGTGCCATCACCTAGGAGCTTGTTAGAAAAGAGCAATCTTGGGTCTGATCTCATACCTACTGAACTAGAAGCTGCATTTTAACAAGATTCCCAGGGGATTTGTTTGCACATTCAAATATGAGGAGCACTGCTCCAAGAGACCTCTTTACTCAAAGTCTTCATTTGCTTTGATAAGAAGTTCTTTACCTGCCCCACCTTAGTAGCTAGAATCAGCTTCTAGAAAGGTGTTGGCTCAGGTACAGTTCTACTTATTCCCCATGGACTCTAATACTTAACCCAGCAAAACCAGGTGTGTTTATGGACAATTTCTTTATTTTTTATAAATAATATACTTTAGCAAACCAATGCTTTCTTTATTATTTATTTACTGGCTGCAAGGCATGTGGGATCTTAGTTCCCTGACCAGGAATTGAACCTGTACCTCCTGCAGTAGAAGCATGGAGTCTCAAACGCTGGACCACCAGGCAAGTCCCTGGATTATTTCAACTGAGGTATAAAGACTTTAGAGCCACAGCAGTGGCTCAGCGGTAAAGAATCTGCCTACCAATGCAGGAGATGTGGGAGATGCAGGTTCAATTCCTGAATCGAGAATATTCCCTGCAGTAGGAAATGGCTACCCAATCCAGTATTCTTGTCAGGAGAATCCCATGGACAGAGAGCCTAGTGGGCTACAGTCCATAGGGTGGCAAAGAGTTGGACACAACAGAGTGATTGAACACACACACACACACACACACTTTAAGACATTGTCCCTTACTTTGGAAAAACCTTTCAGGCTTCTCTGGTTCTTCCCATTGGGGATGTGGGTGCCTCTGGGTCTGCAGTTCAGCACCATGTCCTTTTCTGTTTTCTGAGATTCTGCAGAGTCTGCCTGGGGCCTCAGGAATCCAGCCTAAACTTTCCCCTCAAAGCTTTGAGACCTTTGCCCCTTCTCACAGGGACCTGAGGAGTTGGGTCGGAGTTGGATGGACTACACAGAGACATGCAGAAGTGGTTGCTGAATCTGAGAGTAATAGCTGCTCGTTCAATCATTGGTTCAATCAGTGTTGTTAAGAACTGTTCTGTGCCAGGCACTGGTGACACAGCAGTGAACAGAGCATAGGTCTCTGCTCTTGAGGAAAGTGGACATGTAAGCAGATAATTACAATGGCGTGTGATACAAAAAGCAGACCCTGGCATCATCAGGAAAAAGACAAGGGTATTCTGTGCAGAGGGAACAACATGGGCAAAGCCATGGAAGAACCTGGCCTGATCAGGGAACAGGGAGGAGAGAGGGCCTGGGACATAGGCTGAATGTGGAGGAGAGTGGCAGGGCCCATCTAAGTGAGGATTTGGGCTGATCCCCAGCAAAATGTAAATCTCATGGTGGCTTGGCCCTGTAGCACATGTCTTAGCCATTTCTGCTTACTCTCAATACCAGATCTCATTTCTTTACCACAGAAGCCAATTAGAATCAGGAGACATTTATACACACACACACACACACACACACACACACACGACATTTTAAAAATATTTATTTATTTATTTGGCTGTGCCAGGTCTCTTAGTTGCAGCCCATGGGGTCTTTGATCCATCCTGTGGGATCAAGTTTCCTGATCAGGGATTGAACCTGTGCCCCCTACTTTGGCAATGTGGAGTCTTAGCCATTGTACCATCAGTTCAGCTCAGTTCAGTCACTCAGTCGTATCCAACTCTTTGTGACCCCATGAACCACAGCATGCCAGGCCTCCCTGTCCATCACCAACTCCTGGAGTCCACCCAAACCCATGCCCATCAAGCTGGTGATGCCATCCAACCATCTCATCCTCTGTCGTCCCCTACTTTTCCTGCCCCCAATCCCTCCCAGCATCAGAGTCTTTTCCAAGGAGTCAACTCTTCGCATGAGATGGCCAAAGTACTGGAGTTTCAGCTTTAGCATCATTCCTTCCAAAGAACACCCAGGGCTGATCTCCTTTAGAATGGACTGGTTGGATCTCCTTGCAGTCCAAGGGACTCTCAAGAGTCTTCTCCAACACCACAGTTCAAAAGCATTGATTCTTCGGCACTCAGCTTTCTTCACAGTCCAACTCTCACATCCATACATGACCACTGGAAAAACCATAGCCTTGACTAGACGGACCTTTGTTGGTAAAGGTTGCTTTTTAATATGCTGTCTAGGTTGGTCATAACTTTCCTTCCAAGGAGTAAGTGTCTTTTAATTTAATGGCTGCAATCACCATCCGCAGTGATTTTGGAGCCCCCCAAAATAAAGTCTGACACTGTTTCCACTGTTTCCCCATCTATTTGCCGTGAAGTGATGGGACCAGATGTCATGATCTTAGACCATCAGGGAAGTCCCTAACAGAGCATGTTAGGGCCAAATGGTAGTGGATTTAGGACCTATGCCCTTCCTCCCATCAATGACTGGCTCCATTCCTACCAGTATCCCCTTTCCACTCATGTAGGAGCAAGAATGGGATTCCCTGGTGGCTCTGCTGGTAAAGAATCCTCCTGCAGTTTGGGAAACCTGGTTTTAACCCCTGGGTTGGGAAGATCCCCTGGAGAAGGAAAAGGCTACCCATTCTAGCATTCTGGCCTGGAGAATTCCATGGACTGTGTAGTCCATGAGATTGCAAAGAATCATACATGACTGAGTGCCTTTTACTTTCAGGAGCAAAACTGCTCAATGAATTAGGGAAAGAACTTTAGGGCAGGACTTTGGGTCTCATCAGGCTTCCCTCATGGCTCAGACGGTGAAGTGTCTGCCTGCAATGCGGGAGACCCAGGTTCAATCTCCGGGTCAGAAAGATCACCTGGAGAAGGAAATGGCAACCCACTCCAGTACTCTTGCCTGGAAAATTCCATGGACAGAGGAGCCTGGTGGGCTATAGTCCATGGGGTCGCAAAGAGTCAGACACGACTGAGCGACTTCACTTTTGGGTCTCATCTAGAGATGGGGGTAGGCGTGGCTAATGTATGGACCAGATCTGACTGTGTGATTGTGCCTCTGTGTGTGTGTGTTTGCATGTAAATGTGTCAGTGTACACATGCATACCTCTGGGGTTGGGCAGGAATTCATTCAAAATCTCAGGAGATATCATTCCAATTCCTTGTCGAGAAAGAAAGATAGACAGTTCCATTGACGCCCCTCTGGCATTTACAGGGGAAATTTCTTTGAGGCTTGAAAAATGAAGTGGCTTTAATATATCATTGCAAATTATTTGACACTCCTCCTCATGAGAGGTGAGGTCTGTGTCTCCTCACTTTGCATCTGGGCTACTTGGACCAATTGAGTATGATGGAAGTGATGCTCTGTGACATCCCAATCTGGGTCAGGAGAGCTCAAGTAGTTTCAACCATGTTCGTTGGAACCCCTCGAGAGGCCTGAGCTACCCTAAGAAATCAGACTGGCCTGAGGCCACCATGCTAGTGAGGCCACACGTAGGTGTTCTGCTTAATAGTTCTAACTGAGGGGCTTTCCTGATAGTACAGTGGATTAGAATCTTCCTGCCAGTGCAGGGGACAAGGGTTCAATCCTTGGTCTGGGGAGATTCCACATGCCTCAGAGCAACTAAGTGTGTGCACCACAACTACTGAGCCTGTGCTCTAGAGTCTGGGAGCCACGACTACTAGCTCACACACCCTAGATCCCATGCTCTGCAACAAGAGAAGCCACTGCAATGAGAAGCCGGTGCAGTGAGAAGCCTTTGCACCACAAGGAAGAGTAGCCCCCACTCGCACAACTAGAGAAAGCCTGCCTGCAGCTATGAAGGTCTAGCACAAGCAAAAATAAATAAGTAAATAAATTATTAAAAAACTATTCTAGCTGAGCCCAGACATGTGGGTGAAACCATCTTGAATCCTCCAGACCAGCCTATCTTCTAGTTGAATATCAAGTATCCTCAATGATGCCTTGTGGAACAGAAGAATCACCCAGCCAAGCCCTGCCCAAATTCCTAATGCATTAAATGGTGAGATATAATAAAATGATTGTGGTTTTAAGCTACTAAGTTTTGGCATACATAATTAAGTTTATTAAATACTTACTATGTGTCTGGCACTGTTCTAAGTATTTGACGTGTATTAACTCATTGATTCCTAAGAAGAGGATTCCTAACTCAAGGGTATAGCTCATAAGTGGGATCACTTAGAATTGAACCCAGGTTTAAAAAAAAGAAAACCCAGGTAATTAGCAAAGTAATGCTCAAAATCTTTCAAGCTAGGCTTCAGCAGTATGGGAACCAAGAACTTCCAGATGTACAAGCTGGATTTAGAAAAGGCAGAGGAACCAGATGTAATTTCCAACATCCACTGGATCATAGAAACAATGAGGGAATTCCAGAAAAACATCTACTTCTGCTTCATTGACTACACTAAAGCCTTTTCACAACAAACTGTTGAAAATTCTTAATGTGATGGGATTACTAGACTACCTTACCTATCTCCTGAGAAATCTGTATGCAGGTCAAGAAGCAACTGGACATAGAAGAATGGACTGGTTCAAAATTGGGAAAGGAGTACAACAAGGCTGTATGTTGTCATCCTGCTCATTTAACTTCTATTCAGAGTACATCATGCAAGGTGCCAGGCTGCATGAATCCCAAGCTGTAATCAAGATTGCCAGGAGAAATATCAACAACCTTAGACATGCAGATAATACCATTCTAATGGCAGAAAGAAAAGAGGAACTAAAGAGCCTTTTGAAGAGGGTTAAAGAGGAGAGTAAAAGAGCTGGCTTAAAACTCAACATTAAAAAACTAAGATCATGGCATCTAGTCCCATCACTTCATGGCAAATAGAAGGGGGAGAAATGGAAGCAGTGTCAGATTTTGTTTTCTTGGGCTCCAAAATCGCTGTGGATTGTGATGAAATTAAAAGACACTTACTCCTCGGAAGCAAAGCTATGACAAACCTAGACAGCATATTAAAAAGCAGAGACACTTTGCTGACAAAGGTTCATATAGTCAAAATATCATTTTTCCAGTAGTTGTGTACAGATCTGATAGCTGGACCATAAAGAAGGCTAAGCACCAAAGAACTGATGCTTTTGAAATGTGGTGCTTGAGAAGACTCTTGAGAATTTCTTGGATAGCAAGGAGATCAAACCAGTCAATCCTTAATGAAATCAACCCTGAATATTCATTGAAAGGACTGATGCTGATGCCCCAATACTTTGGCTACCTGATGTGAAGAGCCAACTGGAAACGATTGAGAGGGTAAGGGAAGGTGGGGGGGAATGAGATGGTTGGATGCCATCACCAACTCAATGGACATGAGTTTTAGCAAACTCTGGGAGATGGTGAAGGACAGGGAAGTCTGGCGGGCTACAGTCCATAGGGTCGCACAGAGTCGGACACGACTGAAGTGACAGCGTGCACAAAGATCCCGTGACTGAACTCCTTTACTACAGATAAAGAAGGGAAGACCATTAAATTCACCCTTATAAAGCATATAATTCAATGGTTTCAGTTTCTTCATAGAGCTGTACAACCATTAGCACTATCTCATTTTAGAACATGTTCATCACCCTGCAAAAAAGAAATCTGTATCTATTAGCAGTCACTCCCTAATTCCACTCTCTCCTCAGAGAGTCCACTAACCTACTTTCCATCTCTATAGCATGCACCTATTCTGGATGTTTCATATGACTGATATACAACATGAGGCCTTTTGTGTCTGGCTTCTTTCATGTAGTATCTTTTCAAGGCTCATCGATGCTGACTTGTGTATCTGTACTTCATTTCTTTTTATTGCCCAATAATATTCTATTATATGAACATGCCACAGTATATCTATTTTAAAAATGGAGCAGCAGGAGGATTAAAAGAAGAACCCCAGGGGACTTCCCTGGTGGTCCAGTGGTTAAGAATTTGCCTTGCAATGTAGGGAACACGGGTTCAATCCCTAGTTGGGGAACTAGATCCCATAAGTGGTGCTTTAGTCACTAACTCATGTCAGACTCTTGTGCCACCATGGACTATAGCCCGCCAGGCTCCTCTATCCATGGGATTTGCTAGGCAAGAGTACTGGAGTGGGTTGCCATTTCCTTCTCCAGGGAATCTTCCTGACCCAGGAATCGAACCTGGGTCTCTTGCATAGCAGGCAGATTATTCACTGACTGAGCTACGAGGGAAGCCCAAAGATACCATAAGCCAGGGGGCAACTAAGCCTGTGTGCTGCAACCACTGAAGAACTACATGCCACAACTAGAGAGTCTGTGTGCCACAAGGAAAGATCCTGCATGATACAACGAAGATCCCGCATGCAACAACGAAGACTTGATGCAGTCAAATAAATAAATATTAAAAAAAAAAAAATGAAGAAGAGCCCCAGGACCCAGCAGTCTCTTTGTGCCAAGTCAGGACCAGATCCCAAGTTTGCCGACTCTCAAGTTTATGGAAAAAACAAAATAGAACATTCTTCTATCTCTAAACCCCCTTCCTAGAAGAGAAGCGGCATGAATTGAGAGAGTAGCATTGAAACATATACATTACCATATGTAAAATTAGATAGCCAGTGGAAATTTGCTGTATGACACGGGAGGCCAAATCTGGTGCTCTGTGACAACCTAGAGGGGTGGGATGGGGTAGGAGGTGGTAGTAGGTTTCAAGAGGGAGGAGACATATCTATCAATGGCTGATTCATGTTGATATATAACAGGAGTTGTGAGTGGTAAAAAACCCACCTGCCATTGCAGGAAACATGAGAGATACAGGTTTGATCCCCTGGAGGAAGACATAGCAACGCACTCCAGTATTCTTGCCTGGAGAAGCTCAAGGACATAGGAGCTTGGAGGGCTACAGTCCATGGAGCTGCAAAGCTGGATATGACTGAAACAACTTAGCTCGCATGCATAGCAGAAACCAACACAATATTGTAAAGCAATTATCCCTCCAATTAAAAATAAATAAGTTTAAATGAAAAACCCTTTCCTTTTGGACCATAGTAACTGCCTCTTGTCCCAGGGTCACCTTACCAAAAATCTTGGTTTCAATCTCTGCCGTTGACTGTAGATGTGCAAAAATCTAGCTCCTTCTCAGAACTTCTGGGTGCACACACACACACACACACACACACACACACTTTCATCAGAGGAAGGTAAAATTTATGTTGATACTATCACAGTGATTGGGATTTTTTTTCTCAAAGGCATTAACCTGGCTCTAGGTCCTGCAGTACGGAATTTCTCTTGTCCTCTTTTTTGTCATTCTTTCCTCATGTCATCTAAAGTGGAAAAACTCTATGACCGCACATGGTGAGCAACTTCTAAGTTAATTCCACTGATGCCTGCTTCTTGGGGTTCCTTTCCTTGTGTAATCTTCCAAAAGGAACTAGGGCCTGCTCACCTCCATGTGAGTGAACTTGAAAGCAAATTCTCGTCCCCCAGCCCTGCCCCAGTCAAGTCTTTTAGTAAGACCACAGCCTCAGCTGGCACCTTAAGTGCCACCCCATGATGTTGCCCCAAAGTCACCCACCTAAGCTGTGCCCAACTTTGTGACCCACAGAAACTGCAAGAGAAATACATGCTTGTTGTTTATTTTAAATTTTATTTTTTAACTGTGCCTCTGGTATGTGAGATCTCAGTTCCCTGACTAGGGATAGAACCTTTGACCCTGCATTGGAAGCACAGAGTTTTAACCACTGAACTGCCAGTGAAGTTCCTGTTTGTTGTTAACTACTAAGTTTGGGGTGATTATCTACAGAGAAATAGATGATACATTACATGTTGAAGAAACTCAGGGGTACAAATAACATATATGTTAAGTAAGAGAATTCTTTCCTCAATTCACGCATCCATTCCTTCACTCTTTCTTTCAACTTGCTTTGCCTCTAGAGACATGAAAATGAATGATACCATTTCTGCTCCTAAGGAAATTCCAACCTACTGGGAGAGGCAATCTTGTAAATGAATTATTGAAGTTTTAGTGAAAAATACTGATAGGTTCAAGTTACCTGGACAACACAAAAGAAGAAGAAAATAATTCTGCCTGGAGACATGAATAAAGCTTCATAGGGACATTTTATTTGGGTTTTGAAGAATGAGTAGGAGTTTGCCAGACTGGCAATGGGAGGAAGGGCATTCCAGATAGCAAGAGCAATAGGTGCATAGACTGAGAGGCAAAAAAAGTCCAGTATGTTTGAGGACTCACAGGTCATCCCATGCGGCTAGATCTTAGACCACTAGGTGACAAGGGGACGCTGACCAGGCAGATAGGGGGCTTGGTACCAGCCTCAGGTTTTTTGGCTTTTGTCCTACAGAAACTGAAGAACAGGTGGAGGTTTTAAGCCAATGCATGTTGTGATCAGATTTGTGTTTTAGAAACAGAATTCTGAAAGATATGGAAGATGGTTGGAGAGAGGATGCTGAAGTCAGAGAGGTCAAGTAAGATGGTGATTCTAATCCAAGGGGGGGTCTCTCTTGTAGCTCAGTCAGTAAAGAATCTGCCTGCAGTGCAGGAGACCTAGGTTCGGTCCCTGGGTCAGGAAGATCCCCTGGAGAAGGAAATGGCAACCCACGCCAGTATCCTTGCCTGGGAAATCCCATGGACAGAGGAACCTGGTGAGCTGCCGCCCATGGGGTTGCAAAGAGTTGGGTAGACTGAGCGACTAACATTTCTAATCCAAGGGAAAGGTGATGAGACATAGACCAAGCGTTGTCTGTCAAATCAAGAGGAAGGTGAAGAAGAGAAGAGCAAGGAACTGAAGGTGGTTTCTAGCTGGGATGATAAGACATTTACCATTGAAAAGAATAAAGATAACATTGGGAGAGTGGAGAATCTATTAGTCAGGATCAGGTATCAATAGATTATGCTGCAGTAACAAGTAACCTGAAAATCTCACTGACTTAACAAAACAAAGGTCTCTTGTTTTCTCACTCATTACAGATCCACGTGGTCAGCAGGGGTCTCTACTCCATCCAATCATTCAGAGACCGAAGCTAACAGGGGCTCCACCATCTTGTAGCTACACCGTCTAGAACTCATGGGATCTTCAGACACCTCTTCAGTTACATGGCAAGAGAAGAGAGAGATACTAGAAAATCATGTATGGGTTTCTTTTACTACTCCAGTCCTCATATTTAATTTGCCAGAACCAGTCTTGCGGCCTGTCCTAACTATAAAGAGTTGGAAAGTGTAGGGAGCATATGGGATACCTGGTGAGCCTGATTATCTCAGCCACGTGGAGATAATGAACTCAGTTTTAAACAGATTTACTTTTAAAAAAAATATTTATTTATTTATCTATTTATTTGGCTGTGCCAGGTCTTATTTGTGGCACTCAGGATCCTCAGTTGTGGCATGTAGGATGTAGTTCTTTGACTAGGGATCGAACCCGGGTCCCCTGAGTTCGGAGTTTTGAGTCCTAGCCACTGGACAACTAGGTAAGTCCCTGAACAGCATTTGCTTTAAGGAAGAGATATCCAGTAGGCAATTGGAAATGTGATTCTGATGCTCAGACAAGAGTTGGGAGCTTGAGCTGTAAGTTTGAGCTTACTAGCATTGTCCCTGCCTTCTAGAAAGCTTACATTCTAGACAGGAACAGAAACATACAAAAATAGCTGTATCTATAAGAAGTCAAGTTACATGCTAACTGGCTATGAACAAATAGCCATGAAACTAAAGATGGAGGAGGAGTGAATTCCATGATGGTGAGTAGAAGTCTCTTAAGCAAACAGCAATGATCACTGACCTCTCAGTAGACTGACAGACCTAGGAAGGTAAGGAGTTTGCGGAAGCAGCATAGCATGGTGGATACTGGAGAAGGAGCACAAGGCAAAGGAGATAAGCATAGAAGGGCAAGGAGCGGAAGTGAAGTGAAGTGAAGTCGTGTAGTCGTGTCCAGCTCTTTGCAACCCCATGGACTGTAGCCTACTGGGCTCCCCCGTCCATGGGATTTTCCAGGCAAGAGTACTGGAGTGGGTTGCCATCGCCTTCTCCAGAGGATCTTCCTGACCCAGGGATCAAACCTGGGTCTCCTACAGTGTAGGCAGACGCTTTACCGTCTGAGCCACAAGAGAAGCCCTGCAAGGAGTGGACAGTGAAATATTTCAAAGCCAACTCGAGGAGCCCAGGCTCTATGCTGTAGTTACAGAATAACAGGAAGACTCTGGGAGCAGACAGGTTGATGGGTGAAGAAAAGATTTTGCGTTACTGTTCTCCTTCTAGTATAAACCAGCTCCCTTTCTCGCTTACATGCACACATGTATACACTGCCCACCCCACCACACCTTTTCTGCCCAGATCCCAGTTCTATATCTTAGTCCTAGATTATAACTGATTCACCACTGTTACCAGCTAGGCAGTTTACCTGAATTTCTGGCCAGATAATTCCTTCCTTCCTTCCATCTTTCCTTCCTTTCTTATTGAGATATAACAGAGTAAAATGCATAAATTGCATTTTAATTTTAAGTGGAGATTAATGAATTTTGACATGTGTCTACACTCATGTAAACACAACTTAAGTCAAGATATAGGACATTTTCTTCCTGCCATGTTCCAGTGAGTCCTGGTCTAGAGATAACCACTATTCTGACTTCTATCACTATAGGTTAGTTTTGCCTATTCCAGAATGTCTAGAAATGGGATGATATAATGTGACGTCTTTTGGATCTAATGTCTATGAGCTCCATCCTTATGGGGGGCTCCTGACCACATTCTGAGCCACTCCAGCTTTTAAACCTACTTGCCTTTCTTCTCTTCCACTTTCTTCCTTTTCTTTCTTCCTCCTTTCCTTTTCCACTTCCACCAGTGTGTAGTATTATAAGTACCTTGGCACAGGTGATCAGGAAACAACAGTGAGCAAGGCAGACTTGGTTCCTGCCCTATTAGAAGCATGTGCCTTAGTAGGAAGGACAAGGTGAAGCACCAGATCGTTACAGTGCAGTAGAGCATGATGAGCCCAGCGCCTGCCAAGTCCAGGGCGCCATGTATATTCATAGAATAGGCATCCGACCCCAACTGTAGGGACCACGGACGACTTGCTTGGTCTTCTGTGATGGAGGAAACATCTAAGCTGAGGCCTGAAGGATGATTAGAGTGTTGTGAGCAGTCACCTGTGTAAAAGCTACAAAGCAAGAGAAAAAATGGTACTTTCAAGGAACTACAGGAAGTTCAAAGTACTAGTTTTGCTTGGCTGGAGCACAGAGTGCAAAGAGGGTGATAAGGCTGCAAGCCAGGTGGGGCAGATCATGAAGGGCTTTCTAAGCTCCATTAAGAAGTCCAAATTTTATCTGGGAGCCCTGGGCCATCACTGAGGGTCTTTCATTAGAATAGTGAATGAGGGCTTGGTTTATTTTATCTATTATTAACTTTGATTTTGATTGTGAAGCATTTTTTAAAAGGTATTTTAGTTTTTAGTTTTAAGGTAGGTATACACATGGTAAAAAGGCCACATAATGTATAAAATGCAACAGATTTCTGTATATTAATTTTGTATCTGCTGCTTTACTCAATTCATTGATGAGTAATTTTTTGGTGACATCTTTAGGATGTTCTCTGTATAGTATCATGTCATCTACAAACAGTGAGTTTTACTTCTTCCTTTTCAGTTTGGATTCATTTTATTTCTTTTTCTTATCTGATTGCTGTGGCTGGGATTTCCAATACTACGTTGAATAAAAGTGGTAAGAGTAGGCATCTTGGTCTTAATCCTGCTTTTAGAGAAAATGCCAAAAGGGCATATAATGAAGCACAGGTCTCCCTAGCTCCCCTGTCCCCTGCTCCTCATACATGTGGCTTTTAGAATGATTGTTCTGGCTGCAGTGTGCTAAGCAACACAGCAACAAAGCAAGAGTGAAAACAGGAGAATTTTTAGGAAGCTTTGAGCATTCCAGGTAAGAGAGGGTGGTAGCAACCATGGGAATGACTAGAGAGACTCCGAGGAAGCAAAAACAACAGAACGTAGGCATTGATTAGACATGGGATATGAAAGAGGAAGGGGTTAAAGATGACATGTCAGGGAGGAGGAGAATGCCCTTCAGTGAGTCAAGAGGGAACCAAACGGGGTACAGTTAAGGGAATGTGGCAGATAGTCTGCAAAATGGCTACCAGAAATGCCTTTCCTGTACTTTCATCTGTGTTTCTCTCTCCTTGAATCTGAGTGGCCTTGTGACTTTCTTTGACCAACAGGATGTAGCAAAATTGATGCCCTGACAGTTCAGGTCTAAGTCTTAAAAGGCTTGGGACAGCTTCCTCTTTTGCTTTCTTGGAAGCCAGTCACCATGTCAAGAAGTCCAAATACCCTGCAGAAGAGAGAGAGGTTACATAGAAAGAGAGGGAGAGAGACACCCTTTGGAGGATGAGAAACAATGAAAAGAAAGAGGGAGGTCCAGTCTGCCCCCATGTCTTCCAGCCACAGCAGCTCAGGCTTCAGTCAATACCGCATGGAGCCGAGATGAGCTGTCCACACCAAATCCTGCCCAAATTGCAGAGTTGTGGGCAAATAAAAGATTGCTCTTGTTTTAAGCCAGTCAGTTTTGGGGTGTATTGCTACTCAGTAGACAGTTGAAAGAGGCAGAAAGGGGTGGGAGAGAGAGAGAATATGAGTTCTTACCTGCTCTTCTTGCTGTTGTTCAGTTGCTAAGTCATGTCTAAATCTTTGCAATCCCTGGACTGCAGCATGCCAGACTATCTCCCAGAGTTTGCTTAGATTCATTTTCATTGAATTGGTGATCCCATTCAACCATCTCATCCTCTGTGGCCCCCTTCTTCTTTTGCCTTCAATCTTTCCAAAGCATCAGGGTCTTTTCCAATAAGTTGGCTCTTTACTCAGGTGGCCAAAGTATTGGAGCTTCAGCTTTAGCACCAGTCCTTCCAAGGAGAATTCAGGGTTGATTTCCTTTAGGATTAACTGGTTTGATCTCCTTGTAGTCCAGGAGACTCGCAAGAGTCTTCTCTTGCACCAAAGTTTGAAAGCATCAATTCTACAGTGCTCAGCCTTCTTTATGGTCCAGCTTTCACATCTGTACATAACTACTGGACAAACCATAGCTTTGACTATATGGACCTTTGTCACCAAAGTGATGTCACTGCTTTTTAATATGCCGTCTAGGTTTGTCATAGCTTTCCTTCCAAGAAGCAAGCGTCTTAATTTCATGGCTGTAGTCAGTGTCTGCAGTGATTTTGGAGCCCAAGATAACAAAATTTGTCACTGCTTCCACTTTCTCCCCTTCTATTTGCCACGAAGTAATGGGACTGGATACCATGATCTTAGTTTTTTGAATGCTGAGTTTTAAGTTAGCGTTTTTCACTCTCCTCTTTCACCCTCATCAAGAGGCTCTTTAGTTGCTCTTCACTTTCTGCCATTAGAGCGATTTCATCTGTATATCTGAGCTTGTTAATATTTCTCCCAACAGTCTTGATTCCAGTTTGTGATTCATCCAGCCCAGCATTTCGCATGATGTACTCTGCATGTAAGTTAAATAAGCAGGGTGACAATATACAGTCTTGTCATACTCCTTTCCCAATTTTGAACCAATTTTGAATCTCTACCTTAGAGTTCCATTACCATAGTCAGCCCCTTCCTTCTTTTCATTGTTAAAATCCCCAACATCTCTGCTAGTTTACCTGCAGCTTTATAGTCTGCAGACTTGATCTAGGAGGTTCAGGTGTCCTGGACTCTTGTTTCGCCCCTGTCCACACCAAGAGCTCTGACATCCATTGTGGATTGATAACTATTTTCTTAAGTTAGTCTAGGATTGGTTCCAATTCCACCTTTGATTTGTGGGAAGGAATTTTTTTCTGACATCATACCCTTGGGGGAAATGTGATTTCTTTGTATTCTTCATTTTCTAGTGCAGGCCTGAATACAAAGTGGCTGTTCTCTCAATGCTAAATGAATGGCTAATGAGGTTTACTAGGGGAGCACCCTGTGTGTACACGTGTGTTAGTTGCTCAGTTGTGTCTGACTCTTTGCCATGCCATGGACTGTAGCCCACCAGTCTCCTCTGTCCATGGAATTCTCCAGGCAAGAATACTGGAGTGGGTTGATACACCCTTCTCTAGGGGATCTTCCTGACCCAGGGATCGAACCCAAGTCTCCCGCATTGCAGGCAGATTCTTTACCATCTGAGCCACCAGGGAAGCCTGGAGAGCATCCTAAATGAGGTCCAATTCCTGAGTTTCAGTCCCCAACTTAAACTCTCCAGTTTCTCTTTTTATACCAGGAGGAAGGTCTCATCTCACTCTCTCCATCTCAGGAAGGAGCTGGAGGTGGAGATGAGTAAGGAAGAGTTAAATGGCTCAGATACTGTCCCCTCTGTGCCTCCAAGACATTTCTTCCCTGTGGCAGGGGCCACAAGGAAGCAGGTGATGTGATGCGGGCAGGTGATTCATGGGGACAAAGACCTGAGAGGTCTGTCTGCATTTCTCTGCAGGGGCTGAGTGATGAGGGCATATATGTTTGCTGCATGTCCATGACTAACTGCAGGCTTTCTGTCTCAGTGACCCTCTTCTCTTCTAACACAGGACTGCCACCAAGAACTCAGCCTGCTGGGAGAGTGTCTGCCATTATCTGCCTCCCTGTCTAGTGGATTAGATGTGTTTAATGGTTCCCAGGGCAGGGACTACCCCCTTCCTCTGAATTGCCCCTCCTGGAGATCCTCCATGAGGTCCCTGTTGATTCTTCTCTGTGGCCTGCCTTAGAGCCCATTTCTCCAGGTCCCATGGGGATGGAGCTTCTTTCCTGTGCCCCTAAACTCAGCTCTAGTCACCATGGAATCTAAGCAGGGACTCAGAAGAGACTAGTCCAACCTTCTCATATTCAAGATAAGGAAACAAAGTCCCAGCTTAGGGAAGTCACTTGTCCAAAGTTTCCAGCTGGTTCATGGAAGAGCTGAGGCCAGAAGCCAAATTTCTAAACTCCCAAGTTGGTGCTCTCAGCCTCCAGCTCTGCCCTCTCTGAGTTCCCTTTTCTTTTTAAAACATGTGCAATTGAGGGTCTCATGACACCGAGCTTTTTTTTTTAAGTACATATATAATTATTTCCTTGACTGCACCAGGTCTTAGTTGTGGCATGTGGGATCTTCACTGCTGGCATGTGAACTCTTAGTTGCAGCATGTGGGATCTAGTTCCTTGACCAAGGATGGAACCGAGGCCCCCTGCATTGGGGATGTGAAGTCTTAGCCATTGGACCACCAGGGAAGTCTCTCCCTTTTCTCTTTACCATTCTCTCTTCTCTGCTTCTCTCCAGCCCATGGCTCAGGGTAAGGGCACTTCCCCCAGGGGGAGGGTTGGCCAGCAGGCAGTCTTTCCTAATCAGTGGGGATCTCACAAAGCCCACTTCTGCACACCGAGAGGTGGACGTGCACAGGCACACGCACTACTCCACCTGCAAACACCGTCAAGTGGTACCACTTAACACAGCTGTTCATGTACTGTGCACACCCAGAAAGGCACACATATGTCTCCACGGGGGTCGCCTGTGCTCTCCGCAGTCACCCCCCCACCCAATGCACTCAAACCCTGGCACAAACACAAGTCACAAGGCTCCTCACCTGGCCTCAGCCCTTGGTGTCCCCCACACTGGCCTAACTGGTGGCGCCTGAGCCAGGACAGCTGAATGACCAGCCTTGGCCCCAGATCCAGGGGTGGGATCAAGAAGAGAGACAGGTGCACGGCGGTCATCAGTACAGGCGCAGCTTTGTCCACCCAGGACTCCTGCCACTGGGTCCCTGAATGTCCCTCCCTGAGTGGGCAATGAGAGAGTAAGCCCCTCACTTTCCTCCTCCTTCCTGCTGCTTTTGCCACCGCCTCCCACTTCTTGATAAGAATCTGAGTGAAGCTCCTGCCAGGACACGGCTGGATCTCTTAAAACACAAGGGGAAATGTTTATGTTTCCTCTCCACCCTGCCGGGTCACCTCCTCCGGGGTACTGCCAGCCAAGGGCACTGCCTGGTGAGACGAATCAGGTAAGACAGAGTCGGGGCCCCTGGAACCCAGGACTCAGAATGTGAGCGCTGTTGAGGGGGGGAGGGTGGGCAGCAGAGCGGGAGGGTTAAGGGGCAGGTAGGGCAGGAACTCCTGAGGTGTCCCTTCAGAGTTTGTTCACCTCTTCCCTTCTCTCCGCCTCAACGCTCCTCGGCGCAACCCCCGCCCCGCCCCTGCCGGCCCCGCCCCGCCCCGCCCCAGCCATTCCAATGCCCCCCACCTCTGGAAAAGCCGAATTGGGATTCGATCCCCAGCCAGTTGCCGGAGTTCCGGAGCAGCTGTCCCAGACTTGGGGGGGAGGGGGCCAGGAATGCTGGGGCTGAGGCCTGGTCCGCCCCAGACAGAGCCGGCTCTGAATTCTGGGAATGTTTGTGCAGCTGGAGCCCATTAGGGGAGGGAGCTGGGCCGCTTATTAATCCCAGCCTTGTTCCCCGGGAGGGGCCAGGGCCCCCGCACACGAGTGGAGGGGTACAAGGCTCTGCTACAAGAAGGGGGCGGTGGGCCTAGGCCAGCCCCTAGTCCTCAGCCCCCTGCTCCAGTTGAGTCTCAGACAGGAGCTTGGAGCTTTGGACCCCCACACCTCCATTGTGAGGTGTCCATGTGCCTGTGTGGATGGAGTGTGGGCACTTAGAGGGGGACCCGAGGCGGCCATGGTGAGGTTTGACAGAAGTGCTCCTACCTGGGGAGGTGGGAGGCACCCGGGGGCCCTGGGATGGGGTGCTGTGTCCTCCTCAGGGATCCTCACACAGCCCTGCAGGAACTCCTGCTGGCTGGCACCCTGGCATTTAGAGAGGAGGAATAGGAGGGGATGAATTGCTGTCGCCCCAGCTGCTTGACTGTGTGCACAGAGCGGGCTGAGGTGAGAGTGTGGAGGCAGCCACATGGGTCACAACCTGCCCCAACTCCAGGGGGTGCCATCTGCCAAGGAGACAGAGGTCCGGAGCGAGGGGCTCAGCCCCGTGTGACCTGCTCAGTCGTGTGCGGTGCCCAGCATGTGGGCATCTGGGGCCCTGGTTTTGAGTATCTAGCACTGCTATAGGGTACAGTACCCCAAAGACCTGGCACGGTGTTCCATCTCCACCGCTTAGCTGTGAGGCCTTGGATGTATTTCTTACCTCTCTCAGCCTTACTTTCTTTACCCTCAAGCTGGGATACGGTCTGTCCTTAAAACCTTGTTATTATGGTTGCTTAGTCACTTAAGTCATGTCTGACTCTGCGACGGCATGGACTGTGGCCTGCCAAGCTCCTCCAGCCACGGGATTTCCCAGGCAAGAAAGCTGGAGTGGATTGCCATCTCCTTCTCCAGGGGATCTTCCCCACCCGGGGATCGAACACAAGTCTCCTGTGTTGACAGGTGGATTCTTTACCACTGAGCCACCTGGGAAGCCCTCAAGCACCTTGTAGGGTTATCTATATAGGCCATGTTCCTTTATTGTCCATGTATCCGTCCATCCATCCCACAGACTTGATGACTACTATATGTCACGTGCTCTGCTGGTTACCAGGGCCACAAAAGTGAATAAGGACCCTGACCATTAGGAGCTCATCCTTCGGGCTTCCCAGTGGCTCAGTGGTAAAGACTTTGCCTGCCAATGCAGGAGGCACAGGTTCAATCCTTGATCTGGGAAGATCACACATGCCATGGGGTAAGCCTGTGCACCACTCCACAGGTACTTAGGCTGTGCTCTAGAGCTGCAACTACTGAGCCCTCACGCCGCAACTACTAACGCCCGAGAGCCCTAGAACCTATGCTCTGCAATGAGGAGTCACCTCAACGAGTAGCCTGAGCACACTGCAACTAGAGAATAGCCCCCGCTCCCCACAACTAGAGAAAAGTCTTCACAGCACTGAAGACCCTGCACAACCAATAAATAAATATTAAAAAAAATAGAAATGAAAGGATTTAAAAAAGCTCATCCTTAATAGTATGGAGTGGGGTGGGGTTAGTCTCACACACACACACACACACACACACACACACACACACACAGTGTGAATGTGGACAGTGCTCTAACTCTGGGCAGAAGGGAGTGGAGGAGGAAGGACTGCTAGCCAGCCTGTCACCTGTGTGTTCTCAGGATGACATCTGCGGAGGCGCCGGTGCGCTGTGAGGCCTGGCACAGTGTGGGAAGAGACTGTGGGAGGATCCCCTGCAGGAGGACCGAGGTATCCTGTATTGACTGTGTCACTCAGATCCCGCCACATCGCTGGCTGGGGGCTTGGGGTCATTAGATGCACAGGATGATAACACCAGAAAGATTCCGGAACGAACGCTACTCAAACTTTGGTAGGTCGGGAGCTGTGACAAAAATTTCAGCACCCTCTTTAGCGAGCAGAGAGGAAGTTTCTGTGACCGATTCCTTAGAGGGTGGGTTAGCTTTGACGTCTTTGCCGAACCATCATCGCAACTTGTCATGGGAGATGGTGGGGAGGGGCTGGGACAGATGAGTGAGGGAAGGTCACTGGGGACGGGGGCCTGGGGAGCTCTGGGGAGGGGTCATCTGCCTTAACCATCCTGAGGCGGCCTTGGCCAAGGGAGGAAGGTAGACCTCTCCTCTCCCTCTTCTTCCCCACAGGACTTGCTCGGTTCACAGGCTCTGCAGAGAGAGCTCCCTTCAAAACTGAGAGAATTTCTCGGGAGGGCCGGTGGGACAGGAACCACCTAACATCAAGGCTGGTTTATGAGTGTGAGAAAAATTTGGGGATAGGCAAGGAGTGGAACAGCTGTCACAATTCCCGAGTCCTAAAGCCATGGCCCAGTGACTCCAAATGCCACTAGCCATTCTGGGCAGAGATAGTCTCCAAACTGAGGGCTCCTTATTCAAGGGCCTCTGTGCTCTTAGGTCCCAGATCACATAGCTAAGGGACTAATAGCAGGCTGTGTCTGCTGAAGAGAATCATGAAGGTGAAAGGAGGCCCACAGAATTCTGGAGAATCATTTCCTGCTTTCAGGAAACCCCAGTCTAATAGGGGAGATGGCCCCTGCCCTCGGGGAACTTCTATTCTTGTGAAAGGGAGACATCATTTGTCCCCTAGGAACACCTAGACCGATGGTAAAGACAGATCATCTGTCCTTGGGAAGCCCCCAGTCTGATGGTGGAGGCAGTTTTTATATATATTGCCTGGAAAATTCCATAGACAGAGGAGCAAGGCAGGCTAGAGTCCATGGGATTGCAGCGTCAGACACGACTGAGCACACACACACACACACACTCCTCAAACACAAAAAGTTATAAACATGGAGTGAATAGGAGATGACCTAATGAACTTTGCATCATTCGTGGGCAGTTAGGAATAGTAGAATGAGTGATGGGGGAGAAGAAATGTGCCATTAATTCAAGGAAAACCCCGTGGAATGAAGTGCCCTTGGGTCGCTTAGGGGATGGCACTTTTCGATGCACAGATGCCTAGACTCTCTCTCTGCTTCTGGGACAGGGTTGTAAATTGTCCAGACTGAACCGGTTGATCCCTGAGATCCCTTCCAGCTCTAACAGCCTAGGCTTCCTGACCCCAGCCCTCTCACCCCAGCTTCCTCTCCCTCAGAGCCTCCCCCGCCCCTGCCCTTCCTCCCCGCCTTCCATTTGGTCTCTCCTGAGGCAGGTGGCCCAGCCAGCTGCTTGGCCTGTGTGGAGATGCGATCCCACCCACAGTGTGGGGTGGCGTTCGGTGGGGGTGGGCTGTGACCTGAGGGGCTGACAGCTGGGTCTAGGGCTCAGGCTGGAGGCACAGCAGGCGAGGATGTGGCTCCTGACAGTTTTCCTCAATACCCTCAAGAAGGGGAGGTCTGTGGGGAAGGAGAGGAGGGTTTGGGAGATGTCATGGGTCCAGGCTGTGGTAGGTCCGGGAGCATCATGGGGAGGAACAGGTTGAACTCCACTTCCCTGAAGCTGGGGGACGGTGGGGAGAGTTGGGCCAGGCTGGGTGGTTCTGCAGCTGCTGGGTGTGCTTGCTGTGAGGGAGCTGGGGTGTGGGGGTGTGGTGTGGATTGGAAAGGACAGCTGGGTCTGCCAGGAAGCCCCGCCTGACACCCCTCCTGAGACATTTCCCCTCCCCCACCCCATCCCCCTCTTGATACACTTCCCCTCTCCCACCCCACCCCCACACGGACTGGGATGGGGCCCCCACCCAGAACAAGAGGCCAGACAGGGGCTGGGGAGAGACTGGGGGTAGGGTTGGCCCTAAAACAGCCATGTTACTTCCATCTCTGTGTCTTTCCTTCAGAAAGGCTTCCATGAAAAGAGTACCCAGCCGCAGGTGATGGCTGGATGGCTGACTGGATGGTCAAATGAGTATTCAACTTCTCACTTCCTGCCCTCTACACTGCTGGTTCCTAAACTTTAGCCTGAGTGTCACCTGGTGGGCCTGTTAAAATACAAGGCCATAGCGGTCCTTCCCTGGTGAACCAGTGGCTGAGACTGCATGCTCCCAATTCAGGGGGCCCGGGGGTTCAATCCCTGGTCAGGAATCTAGATCTGGCATGCCACAACTAAGAGTTCAAATGCCACAACTAAGACCTGGTGCAGCCAAATAAATAAATATTAAAAACAAAACAAAACATGATGCTGTAGAGGCCACCTTACTTCAAGATTTTGATTCATGAGGTCAGGAGGTCAAGAGTGGGGGCTGGGAATTTCCAACAAGTCCCTGGGCCCTGCTTTGAGTAGCACTCTGTTCCTTCTCCTCCCACCCCCCACCCCTGCCCCCCCAACTGCTCAGCTGTCTCATCCCTTTCCCAGCCCTGCCGGCTGGCTCCACCTCCCCCCAGGCACAAGCCATCCCAGCTGTTAGGGGCTAAGCACATGGCTAGGGTGGCAGAGGGGCAGAGTGTATAGAGCTGAGCTCAGCCTGGCCTTTTCCATCTGACCCAGACCCTAGCAACACACAGAGGGGATTCTCTATCCCCTCCTTTCTGCTCTTCCCCAGCACAGTGACCCTCCACCTGTTGGGGGCCCTGGACCAAACATCACCTCTAGATTGCAGTTTCCACTGTCTCCCAGATGCACGCACTCAGTTCAGTTCAGTTGCTCAGTTGTCTCTGGCTCTTTGCGACCCCATGGATTGCAGCATGCCAGGCCTCCCTGTCCATCACCAACTCCCGGCGTTTACTCAAACTCATGTCCACTGAGTCGGTGATGCCATCCAATCATCTCATCCTCTGTTGTCGCCTTCTCCTCCTGCCTTCAATCTTTCCCATCATCATGGTCTTTTCAAATGAGTCAGTTCTTCGCATCTGGTGGCCAAAGTATTGGAGCTTCAGCTTCAAAATCAGTCCTTCCAATGAATATTCAGGACTGATTTCCTTTAGGATGGACTGGTTGGATCTCCTTGCAGTCCAAGGGATGCTCAAGAGTCTTCTCCAACACCACAGTTCAAAAGCATCAATTCTTTGGTGCTCAGCTTTCTTTATGGTCCAACTCTCACATCCATACATGGACTATTGGAAAAACCATAGCTTTAACTAGACAGACCCTTGTTGGCAAATTCATGCACTATTGTTCTTCAAATATGTGTGGTTGCTGTCGTGGTGAAGAAACATAAAATCATTTAAGAGTCTTAATGAATTTTTGTTTTCTTAAATTAAAAAAATTATTCCTATTTATAGACCATATTGGCACTTTATCAAGATGAATGATCCTTAACACAGCCTAGGAGAGCATGTGTGGCTTGCTCCAGCCTCATCTAAGTTCCTTCTCTCTCCTCACCACTCAAGAGTTTCTTCAGTTATAGGAAAGGACCTCCTTCCCTCTGGCCCCAGGGCCTTTGCTTACACTGTTCGCTTTATCTATAACAATACAATAATGTCTTACATTATACCCACTCCCTCTGCTCCTTGGTCTGGTTAAGTCTTACTTTTCCCTCAAACCTAGACTAATCACTTTCTTAGTGAATCTTTCCCATCACTGACCAAGTTAACTCCCCCTTTAGAGGCTCTCACCACACATATGTATATTCCTTTGAAGCCCTCAATAATGTTTTTCTTTTTTTACCATGTGGCTTGTAGGATCCTAGTTCTCCTACCAGGAATTGAACCTGGGCCACGGCAGTGAAAACACCAAGTGCTAATGACTGGACCACCAGGGAACTCCCTTGTTTTAATTTTACATTATGTATGTGATTTTGATTAATTTCTGACTTGCCTATCAGTATGAAATTTTCATGAGGCAGAGCCTGTTTATTGTAGTTCTAGAGCCAACCATCAGAGAAGGCAATGGCACCCCACTCCAGTACTCTTGCCTGGAAAATCCCATGGATGGAGGAGCCTGGAAGGCTGCAGTCCATGGGGTCACTGAGAGTCAGACATGACTGAGCGACTTCACTTTCACGCATTGGATAAGGAAATGGCAACCCACTCCAGTGTTCTTGCCTGGAGAATCCCAGGGATGGGGAGCCTGTGGGGCTGCCGTCTATGGCGTCGCACAGAGTCGGACACGACTGAAGTGACTTAGCAGCAGCAGCAGCAGCAGAGCCAACCATGGTACCTGGCACGAATCAGGTGTTAAATAAACATCTGATAAGTGATATAGTCAGTTATCAACAGATAAAAAGCCCCTCCATTGCTGGAGGCACCAGCCAGGGGCTTCTTAAAAACAACTGGTACACCTGTACTGCTGCTTATCAGGATTTTCTGACCACCTGTTCTCATAGGTGGACCCTAGTCCTGACTTCTGCAGTGGAGGTGAGAGAACAGCAGAGGTGACTGGCAGGCAGCCAGAGTAGTTGGATTGGGAGGAAAAGAGAAAATTGGAGGGAGAAGGGCAGAGCGGGGAGAGGAGAGAGATGGAAAGGAGAAAAAAGATCTGAAGCGAAGCAAGAGGACAAAGCCCTCTTAGGACAAAGTGAAAGGAACAGAATTTCCAGAGATCAGGATGGGGTCATGAGGTGGGGTCAAAGGGGTGTCATTTGACTGCCTGGCTCTGTGACCTCCTCCACCCTGCTCAGTCACCCTCTCTCTTTCCTCATCCCCTGCTCCCTCCCCCTTTGCCCCAGGAGCTGGGCTAGTTTATTTTGCTTGGGAAGGCTTCCTGAAAGGGGAGCCTAGTTTTCCTGACACATGAAAAGTGTCTCAGACTGCCATCTGACCCTTCCTGCAGAGTTTCAGCTCCGGGGAGTTTGTCTGACATGCAGTCACACACGTGGACACACACATATATCCTGGCACACGGTATGCACAGGCACCCAGGGACCCCAGGGTAAGTCTGGAAGTTGTGTGACCACAAATGTGTATGCACACAGCATATAGGTAGGAAGTAATGTACATAAACCCATAGCATATCCCCTGCATGGGTGCCTGATATCTGTGTTTGCATGCGCAGCTTGTAACCTCACTTGTCCATGTGTGCATGCATACTCAGTGGTTTCAGTCATGTCTGATTCTTCACGACCCCGTGGACTGTAGCCCGCAAGGCTCCTCTGTCCATGGGATTCTCCAGGCAAGAATACTGGAGTGGGTTGCCATGCCCTTCTCCAGGGGATCTTCCTGACCCAGGGATCAAACCTGTGTTTGCTGCAACTCCTGTATTGCAGGCAGATCCTTTACCACTGAGCCACCAGGGAAATGTTAGCCCAGATACCCAGTTTGCCCGTTTCCACTCTTTGCTGTACTATTGGTGGTGAGAAGAGTTAGAGTGATGGACACATGTGGTGTGGCTGGCGGCATGAGTGGCTGGTGTGGCCCGGGGCCAGCTGCTGCCTCTCCCTGAGTTAGAGGAGGAGCTGGCCCAAGAGACCACACATTGTGTTGGCATGGGTCCTTCCTCCGCCTGTGGGTGGGAGGGGGGATGTTTGTGTCCTCAGGGTTCCCTGACTTCAGGCTCTTTTGGTGTCCTTACACCATCTGTACTTCCATAGAGGGTCCCTGGGGATTGGAAGGGAGTTCTCTCTTCGGGGTGTGTGTGTGTGTGTGTGTGTGTGTGTGTGTGTGTCACACACACACACTTACGCTTGCTGCCTCTCCCTAGCCTCATTCTCTCCTCCTTCTCTGGGCACCTAGCCCCAGGGCTCCTGGCATCTGAGAAGAGCCTTTTCTGGGAGTGGAAAGCTGAGGGATTGCTCTGCCCTCTACCAGATATTGGACGTTACAAAAATAACCTCAGCATCTACTATATCCCACTTGCCAGGAATTAATATTTCATGCACCATATTTCATTTAATACTTCCAAAAAGCCCATGAAGAGTCTTATCTTCTTCCTATAGGGACGGGAAACAGGTTTCGGGGGATAAAAGTATTGACCCCCTCATTACAGCTCAGGAGGCCAAGAGCAGGGATTGTTCCCATGTCTGTCTGCCACCCAAATCCCTGGTCTTGAACCCTGGGCCATACTGCCTCCAACTTTGCTTGCCTCACCTTGTCTTTGGCTGAGAAATACCTACTTCAAAGGCTTTTCAGGAAGGAAATGTAAAATGGGCTAGCACACTGCCTGGCACTTGAAAACTCAGTTTTCTTTCTCCTTTGGGTTCCTATTTGGAGGAAAGGGGGATGTGAAACACTCCCCTGACCTGAGGGAGGGTCTTCGGCAGTAAGGAGTGAGGTGGACAGAGTAAGTAAAGAGGTAGATTAGAAGCAAAGTCCTCCCACCCACCTCTCTGAGCTCTGGAACCTGGCCCTCGTGGGAAGCTAAAGAAACCAGATTTTTGTTTTTGTTTTATTGACTGCACCCTGCCAAATGTGGGATCTTGGTTCCCTGACCAGGGATCGAACCTGCCGCCTTTGGATTGGAAGTGCAGAGTCTTAACCATTGGTCCGCCGGGAAGGTCCCCAAAGAAATGAGTGATCACCATCCTATGGCCCCAGCACTCATTCACACCTACCCAGCCTCCACACCTACCCAGCCTCCACAGCATGGGGGGACACAGCTAGAGAGGGCAGGGAACCTCCCCATCCACAGCCGGTCCACCTTCTCTCTGACACCCGCAGGAAAAGGAGGCATTCCCAGATTCTCAGACAGAAGGAGGAAGGGGAGGGGTTGCAGGGAGGGGAGGAGGGGCCGCCACACACTGAAGCCTTTGTGGGATTCCCAAGCGTGGAGGTGGAAACACTTCATATATCAAGTGTGTTTGTCCCTCCCTGGGGAAGGTGGAAGCAAGAGGGAGGGAGGAGGGGGTGGAGGCCAGAATCGCCTAGGGCTTAGGGCCTGAAATAGGAAACACCAGTGTGTAACTCGAGTCGGTGGGGAGGAGTCCACCCAGAACCTTTCTGGAGGAACGGACCTGTTCTTGGCTCCTGGGATTCCCATTGGAGGCTTTCCCTCCCTTTCTCCAGGCCTCTACCCTTACTGAGCAGAAACTCACACACCCGTCACTCCGTCACTCCGTCCAGATCCTGTGCTCATCCTGCCAGGCTCTGTAGCTCCCTTCCCTGCATCCCATCCCTGGCCTGCCCCTTGGTCCTCCCAGAACTAGCTCCACCCTCCCTTCCACCTCTCCCACTACCCTAAGCCGGGATCCCCTCCCCCTCCTTCTGGTCTTCCACACCCTGCTCTGCTTGAGCCTCTGAGACCCCTGTCCATCTCACCTGGATCTCCCTCACCGGCTCTTCAAACACGGCCTGACCTCCTTCTGCCCTCAACCTGTCCAGGACCCTCAGTCAGTCTCCTCTCTAACTCTTGACACGTTCCCTGCCTCTGTGCCTCGACTCATGGCCCTGACCCACAAGGTAATGATAACAAGGTGCTGGGGCTGCACTGAGAGCCTCTGTCCCAGGAACCTTGTGATGAGTTTGACTGTGATGACTGTGGAAGTTAGTGCTATTCATCTGCTTATTCAAGAAGTACTTATTGGGCACCTGCTACATGCTAGATCCTCTGCTAGATGCTGGACGCCCTTCAAGGAGCTCACAGTTAGTATGCATCACTCCTCAGCTCTGGACAAGAGGGTCCTTTGTTCTGGGAGCCTCCAGGTGCTTTACACTCCACAGAGCAGAGTCCATGAAATGCACATACCCAGAGTCTACATGGCTGTCTCTACTCTCTCTTCTAGACCATTCTCTGGGTTTCTAGCCAAACACGGTGTGGAACCATATTGAAATCTGGGTCAAAAAGAAATCAGTAATACTGAACCCATCTTTACTAAAATTTTTGATATTTTGTTTATTATGGGTCATTTATATTAATTTTTTAAAAATATTGCCTTAAAATATTTTTAAAATGTATCCTCAGGGGCTTCCCTTTTATAATTTTATTTATTAATTTTTGGCTGTGCTGGGTCTTCATTGCTGCACATGGGCTTTCCCTAGTTGCGGTGAGTGGGGGCTACTCTTCCTTGAGGTGAACAGGGCTTCTAATTGGGGTGGTTTCTCTTCTTGCGGAGCACAGGCTCTGGGCGCCCGGGCTTCAGTACTTGCAGCACACAGGCTCAGTAGCTGTGGTGCACAGGCTTAGTTGCTCCGCAGCATGTGGAATCTTCCCGACTGGGGATCGAACCTGTGTTCCCTGCATTGGCAGGTGGATTCTTATCCACTGCACCAGCAAGGAAGTGCATATTAAAATATTATTTATCATTATTAATGAGATTTATGGCATCCCTTAAATTTTGTATCTGAGCTGAGGACCTCACTGATCCTCACAATTTCCTATCTAAGGAAATTTCCCAGACTGTTTCCAAAGCCTGTGGACCTCTTTCTCCATCCATCCTACCCACTGAGGACAGGCCAAGTGCACATGCCCATACACTCAGGGCTGACGGTGGTCAAGGGCAGGCTGGCTTTGGAAGTGGATGGGGTTTGCACATGGGTACTTAGGAAGTGTCCTCACCTGACTGGAGCAGAAAGGAACTGCTGGCGGGAAGAGAAAGTGGGTAGTGGGGAGAGGGTGGTGCTGCCACATTCCAGCCCTAAACTCCAGTGATTTTGAAAGCAGATTTGTCAAAGTAAGAGGTAGATCTTTTTAAACATTTGATGTATAACTTTTCTTTATTAATTTTTAATTAATTAATTAATTTTATTTAGTTAATTTATAATTATATAATTATAATGATATATACTATCAGTTCAGTTCAGTTACTCTGTCCTGTCCAACTCTTTGCAACCCAATGGACTACAGCACGCCAGGCCTCCCTGTCCGTCACCAACTTCCGGAGTTTATTCAAACTCATCTCCATTGAGTTGGTGATGCCATCTAACCATCTCATCCTCTGTCATCACCTTCTCCTCCTGCCCTCAATCTTTCCCAGCATCAGGGTCTTTTCCAATGAGTCAGTTCTTCGCATCAGGTGGCCAAAGTATTGGAGTTTCAGCTTCAACATCAGTCTTTCCAATGAACACTCAGGACTGGTCTCCTTTAGGATGGACTGGTTGGATCTCCTTGCAGTCCAAGGGACTCTCAAGAGTCTTCTCCAACACCACAGTTCAAAAGCATCAATTCTTTGTCACTTAGCTTTCTTTATGGTCCAACTCTCACATCCATACATGACCACTGGAAAAACCATAGCCTTGACTAGATGGACCTTTGTTGACAAAGCAATGTCTCTGCTTTTTAATATGCTATCTAGTTTGGCCATAACTTTCCTTCCAAGGAGTAAGTGTCTTTTAATTTCATGGCTGCAGTCACCATCTGCAGTGATTTTGGAGCCCCAAAAAATCAAGTCAGCCACTGTTTCCACTGTTTCCTCATCTATTTCCCATGAAGTGATGGGACCAGATGCCATGATCTTAGTTTTCTGAATGTTGAGCTGCTATAATTATATATATAATGTAAATTATAATTATATAATTTATAATGTGTTAGTTTCAGGTGTACAGCAAAGTGCTTCAGTTACACACCTACATATATCTATTCTTTTTCCAGTTCTTTTCTTATTTCGGTTACATAATATTGAGCAGAGTCCCCTGTGCTTTGCAGTGGGTCCTCATTATAACTTTTAAATATTTAGAAATTTTTTGTTCACGGCTCTTTGAAAAATTATTTATTTATTTTTGGCTTGCTGGGTCTTTGTTACTGTCTGGGCTTTTCTCTAGTTGCGGTGAGCCGGGCAACGTTCTAGCTGCGGTGCACGGGCTTCTCGTTTTGGCAGCTTCCCTTGTTGCAGAGCAGGGGCTCTAGGGCACACGGGCTCAGTGGTTGTGGTTCCCGGGCTCAGGAGCAGTGGTGCACCTGCTTAGTTGCTCCGCTGCATGTGGAATCCTCCCAGATCAGGGATCAAACCCGTGTCTCCTGCATTGGCAGGCAGACTCTTTACCCCTGAGCCACGAGGGAAGCCCCTGTTCTTGGCTTTTTATTGGTTCTCTTGCCCTAAGCCCCACAGATGTTAAGGGCAGGCCTGCTTACAGGGAGGGCGAGTGGGCAGACAAAAGTTATCAGGATGGAGTAGACCAGCCTGATCTCACTTCTGCTCAATGCCCACTTGTGTACCTTTACTCCTGTCCTTCCCACCACCAACTCCTACCCACCTTCAAATCCCTCTCCTTCCTCTGCAAAGTCTTCAGCGATTCCTGCTGTCCTTGGTGGCTTCTCCCTCCTCCCAACTGTATTATTTACTCCCCATACCACTCCCTGAGTCGTCCTTGCCCATCCTGCCTGATATCAGTCCTCCAGAAGCTATTTCATGCTGTCATCTAACTGTTAGTGTGTATGTGTATGATGTCCTGGGTTATCAGTGTTTTAATGGTGCTGACAATGTACTGTTACACTGTTTAATTTCCCTACAGTGTTAGGCTTTGGAAAAAATGGGTTTGGAATTAACCAGAGACCCAGGGTTGATACTGGCCTTATCCCTTATTAGCTATATGACCTTGAGCAAGTTAACCTTCCTGAGTCTCAGATTTCTCCATATAATAAAACAGTATAATAAAACTTGCTTGGCAGGGTGTTATGAATACAAGAGGTAATCTATATAAAGGGCCTGATAAAGTAAGCAGTCAATAAAATGTTAACCATAATAATTATACTATTATACTTAATATATTATTACATAGTTTACATGTATTATATGCCTGCTATTATATTGTTCATAGGACAATTATAATGATATATTATTAAAGGCCTTACATAAACTCAATGACTGAATGGGACGATCGGGAGACGCAAGAAACCTAAGGGAACAGAAATGGAGCTCTTCTAACTTGAGGCTTTTCTGCCTGGGAGAGACTGAGGATGCCATCTGGAACTGGGTTCCTTTGGTAAGGGGATCCTTGGGACCCATGATTCCTCTCTGGGCATCTGGCATAGAAGTGAGACATCCAGGGCTCAGAATTAATCCTTCCACGTGGCTAAAGCCTCTTGACTCCACACATTTAGTTACACAAGCCACACCCTTGGCACAAGCCTGTCCCGGCCCTGTTAGCAGAGGCAGCTGAGTACCAGGCACCACCTCCATCTGCCACAGAGTTGGCCAGTCTTCCCAAGTGAGTCCTCTGCCCCAACATACCCAAGAGCGCCTGCCTAGTAGTAACCACGGGAACCAGGGGCTGGGGGGAGCAGGAGATGTTGGATCCCAGCTCCCAGGACCACCCACCCTGACCTCCTCCCCTGTGATTATTAAAACCATATTTCTAAGGGATTAGCAACTATGCCAGGGATGTTGATCGCTAACCCTCAGTCCAACCAATGGTTTTAATCACTAACTGCAGCCACATTAACATTACTAACTAATGAGAAGTCTGCAAGGCGGGGTGGGCACAGAGTGGGGTGGAGAGGGAGACACCTGCTAGATGGCTGAGCCAAGGGGCCACCCTGGAAGAGAGTGGCTCAAAATGGAATTCTGCGCCCCCACCCCAGTCAGAAGACCAGCTCCTTAGGATATTAAAGACACTGGTTTGGGGATGGGGTGCCTATCTCCAGGCATTCTGTATTAACACATCTTGGGGGAACCACGAATTAGGCTCCCTGTGGGAAAGTCCACAGGGCAGGGCACTCACCTGTGGTCAGCCAAGTTCTTAACTGGGGCTCCTGTAAAGACCTAGCTCTTGGCTCACAAGTGTGTGCAGAATGCAGGAGATTCAGACCCAGAGACTTTGCCATTGTCCCATGACAGGGATCCTCGTCCACTCCTAGTCTTACCTCCACCCCTCCCAGAGCTGGGATCCCATTTTTAGCATGTGATTGTGATGGTGAAGAATTTGTCCAATGTGGGGGTGAGAGTGTGGGGGTGTGGGGGGGTGGGGTGGGGGTGGGGATGGTGTGTGAGGGTGGGGTGGGGGTGGTGGTGGCTAAAGGTGACCATTGGTGCACTCAAGATAGAGCCTTTTGAGACAGCAGAGAGGAAGTTAAGAAGGCAAGAAGGGCATAGCCTGGGCTGATGAAAGGAGAAAAAAACAGAAGTCAATGAGGTGGTGGAGTGAGAGTAGATAGGAGGGTATGGAGATGCCTCCGGCTCTTAGGAACTCCCTAGGAAGAAGATATTTGACTCAGAGAGGACTGTCCTTGTAGCTCATGGTTGTACATTTTTTTTTAATAGAGGTAGTTTTTGTTTTTGTTTTTTTTTGCTATGAAAACATCTTACTTCTCTCTCTCTTTTTCCTGTGGGATGTGGGATCTTAGGTCCCCAACCGAGGATTGAACCCAAGCCCTCCAAAACGAGAGCTCAGAACCCTAACCATTGGACCTGCCAGGGAATGCCCCTGGTTGGAAACCTTTTATGTTCAACAACTGCTTACCAAACACCTGGCCCTCTTACCCGTCTGTCCTCTTCTCTTCCTCTCGCTCTCTCTTCTTTGTTCATGCTCTAGCGAACAGCCAAGGCCTGGAGTTGGCTTCCTCTTCACTCAGTGCAGGTTTTCTCGCAGGGCAAGTCCTCGGAGCTCTACCTCCATCCCAGCCACCAGCCTTGCATCCTTTGCTATCGGCTTCCCTGAAGGCAGCGCCTCCATCCACCACCTGGACAGAGCATCCCTCTTCTCTGTGTGAACACACCACGCCAGGCACTGAAGAATGGACCCCAGGAAGGAGGGGTCCTCCTTGAACCAGCAGGAACTCGGTGCAGATACCAGAGCCACATGGAGCCAAGTGTCAGTCAAACTGCTGAGCACACGTTCAACCAATCAGATTAATAGAAAAATCAGAGAGATGCTTTAGAAGATGGCAAGGAGGTATAGTGGGAGCTGGGGTCCAGGCCCAGGCCCAGAAGGACTAAGACGGGGAGGCGCAGAGTGGAGAACTGTTGGCTTGGAGAGAGTCTGTGGGTTCTGAGCTGAGGTCAGGGCTGGGATGGGGGTTGTGGGAGGTGGCATAGACTTGACCCCGAGAAGGCCAGACTCAAATGTCTGGCATAAATTTGAAGGGAATGGCGGCTTCTCTGTGGGGCCCTAGGCAGGTGAGAATTCTCTGTGGGGCCCTAGGCAGGTGAGAAGGCAGCTTGCCTTTGTGCTCTCCCCAGGCAGAGGCAGGCAGGCGTATGGGGGGATAGTGTCCGGGGAACAGTTGTCGTGGACACTGTCTGGTAACCCTCCACCCAGGCCAACCTGCTGTCTCTATAATCAAGAGCCCCAGAAACCCCTTCTGTGCCGCCCCGCACAGCCAGTAACAGAAGAACCATCTCTGAAATAAACACCATGTAAGAACAACAACCCCCAGAAACTCCAAAGGGGCTTTGATGTTGGGGCCAAGGGTTTTGACTAAACAAACTGGAAGCGATTTAGGCCAGAGAATGCTGGCGGCAGCTCTGAGGCGGCAGCACTAGGCTATTGAGTCAGGTCGCCAGGAGCTAATAGAGGACACTACCCTCCCCACCCCCAACCAGCCACCCTGGAATCTCAGAGACCAGTGCAGAAAGGCGAGGGTGTGAGCTGTCTCCCATCTTCCCTCCTTCCTACTGCCTGAGGGGCTGGACCATTTAAGAACATCATCTCCACCCAGCAAATGCTGGGCTGTGAAGCTGACCCCATGAAGTCCTCCCCTCCTCCCCCTCCAGCCCCAGCACACACAGTCACTGCCCTCCACTTCCCCCGCATCCTCTCCTCCTCAGCCAGTCCTTATCTCAAATGTCTTTATAAGGAACAACTGATTCCAGGAACAAATCTTGTCCCAGTCTGAAAAGTCCCTGATTCCATAACAGCCACGTCTCTCTGGCACTGAGGGGGGTCAAATCCCAAAGAGTTGGCAGTTCAATCCTTGGACAATCAGCAATCCGCTGGAGGACAGAAACTTCAGGAGGGCAGAAACTGCATCTGGTTCATCTCTGTGTCCCCCATGCCTAAGAAGAGAGAGGGGTTCAGTCCCTGTCTGTTGAATGAACAAATGAACAATCCCTTGGGAGAACCACAGAGGGTTAAAGTCCTGGTTCTATCATAAGCTTCAGTGCCCTCTGCCAAGAGGTATAACCCAGCTCATAAGTGGTTTTATGAAACCATACATGCACACACACATCCATATACATACAGACAGACATACTATTGATACAAGAACTGTGTAGAATGTGCAGCTCAGCGTCCAACGTGCAGCAGGTACACAATGGCAGGGTGTAAATGGTTCATGATGTAGGTTACTTCCCTACCGGTCTGTGTCTCATTTGTAGCCAAAAGAACCTACATTTGTGAATCTGCGCAGCAGGGCTCAGAAGACTGGGGCTGAAAATCTTTCCAGGGTGGTGATTCCAGTAGGAAGGCAATAGTAGCTCCCTCCCCTGCTCAACCGAGGAAACGTGGAGAAAGCTGAACCTTTCTGGACTTGTGTGGTGACTTTCTCTATTAGAGAATTGAGGGGGAGGGGCTGGGGTTTCATCTGTGCCCCTTAAATGAGACCCTCTGCTCTGTAAGATGGTCTCCTCTCTGACTCTACTCTGGCTGTTTCTCTCCCTCAAATCCTCTCCCTGAAGGCCATCTACCTTCCTGCCTTTTTTTTTTTTTAAATCTTAATTATTGTTTTACATTTAATCACCAAGTCTTGAGTAATAGGATCCTAAAGAGCTAGCGAGATATCCCCAGGCTGGATTGACTCTCACAAAGGAACAAAACAAAACAAGGGAGCCACTCAGAGAGCCAGACACGTGCTTACACACTTTCTCTCTCTCACACACACATACACAAGGAGTCCTATACACGAAAACAAAAAAGTACAGGGAACATGGGCGTGCCACACAAATACACAGGCACACACGCTTAGATATGTACACACACTGTCTCAAACACACGCCTACACACATACATTCACTACTAACAAAGAAACTCCAAAAAGCAGCGCATACACACACAAACACACACACACACACGGACTTACAGGAGGCCCGATGACTGTACTTCAAGCTTCACCTCCCAACCCAAGCCCAAAAATCTGTCTCCAATTATCTGGCCCGTGTTGGGAGCAACAGGAAATCCAGAGCTGCCTCTGTCTTCTGGGGGAGATGCCGGGATTTCAGCCATTTCTCCATCTTTGGAAAACAAAAGCCTTCTGGTCTTGCCTCCTTCTCCCTGCTTCCAAGGCAGCTGGGGCTAGAAGGGTGTGCATGTGGGTGGGAGGGAGGGTGTAAAACTGAGCCTAAGAACCTCTTGGGAAAGAACAGCCTGGGAGAGTGGCCAGGGGTCTCTGAGCTCTGAACATGAGCCTTTCCAACTTCCCCCAAACACTGAACAGGGAAGTTGCTTGGGTCAAGGATAAGGGTCTATTGTGAGGACCTCGGAATCAGCAATGACCCCAGGCACTAGCCTCATGGAGTGACCAGCACAAGAGTGCAACAACCAGCAGACTTCCAATCAGAAGACCTGGGCTCGAGTCCCAGATCTGCAGCAAGCCAGCTGCCAGCGACTTCACGCCTCAGAATCTCACTTAGAAAATGGGGGTAAGACAGCAGCATGCCTTACGGGGTGGTTGTGAGCAATCAGTGAGCTGGTCCAAGTGCTTGTGTAGCTGTTGGCTATGAGATGATGCCCCAACCTGTGTGAGTGGCATCTCCTCCCCAAATAGAAAGCTGTCCTTGTCTCCTCCAGATACATTTGGCTAGGCCCACAGAAGAGAAAATACGGTTTCAAGAAACCAAAGACTGAGACTTCCCTGGTGGTCCAGTAGCTAAGACTCTGTGCTCCCAATGCAGGGGCCTGAGTTCTATCCCTTGTGGGGGAACTAGATCCCACATGCTGCAACTAAGAGTTTGCATGCTGCAATGAAAGATCCTGAATGCTGCAACAAAAATCTAAGATCCCACTTGCTGCAGTCAAATAAATAAGATTAAATATTTTAAAAAATCCTGGATCAGCTTCTTTATCTCTCTTATTAGTCTCCCCATCTTGCAACTTTCTTACTTGACTGCACAACCCACCCCACTGGATTTGTTTGGATATCTTGTTTTTAAAGACACGTAATCTAGGGGTGCCTGGAGGAGGGCATGGCAACCCACTCCAGTGTTCTTACCTGGAGAATCCCCATGGACAGAGGAGGTTGGCAGGCTACAGTCCATGGAGTCGCAAAGATTTGGACAAGAGTGAGCACAATCCAGCAGCGCCTTCTCCTAATTCAGCCCAGGGTTAATTTCCCCTAGTAATGGACCCTCTACCTGGCTTTGCTCAGAGGAGGGTTAGAAATCATGACTACATAAAGGCAATAGTTTCCTCAGTGGCTTTAAGGAAGGAAATTTTGAAAGTATTTGTTTGTTTATTTGGTTGTGCCAGGTCTTAGTTGCAGTGTACGGGATCTTTTGTTTTGGCATGCAAACTCTTAGTTGTAGCATGTGGGATCTAGTTGCCTGACCAGGGATCGAACCCAGGCCCCCTACGTTGAGAGTGCAGTCTTAACCACTGGGCCACCAGGGAAGTCCCAGGAAGGAACTTTTGAAGGACTCTTGCCACCATCCCCACCACGCTCTGGAACTTCAGGGCTTTGTAGGATTTATACTGCTTTGTAGGATTTAAACATGCAATGGCACCCCACTCCAGTACTCTTGCCTGGAAAATCCCATGGACAGAGGAGCCTGGTGGGCTGCAGTCCATGGGGTCGATAAGAGTTGGACACGACTGAGTGACTTCACTTTCACTTTTCACTTTCATGCATTAGAGAAGGAAATGGCAACCCACTCCAGTGTTCTTGCCTGGAGAATCCCAGGGACAGGGGAGCCTGGTTGGCTGCCATCTATGGAGTCGCACAGAGTTGGACACGACTGAAGTGACTTAGTAGCAGCAGCAGCAGCTCTGGGAAATACAATTTCATTGTATTCACCTGAGTTTCTCCACCAGCCAGGGAGTTCTGGGTCACCTTCTCAATACTCCAAGCATGCCAGGAGAGTGGATGTGTGATATGCTAGACTTGCAGAGGGAAATGGTTCAGCGACCCCTCCCTGGGCCCTGGGATGGGACAATCTTGTTAGAGATCCAGACTCCAATGGGTGCTCAAATAGAGGGAATCCAAAACCAATAGAGTAAGGTATAGAAGGAAGACTTTTCTCACCTCTCTTCTTTATATCGTGAACAATCTTCCCTGGTAGCTCTGCTGGTTAAGAATCCACCTGAAATGCAGGAGACCCTGGTTCTATTCCTGGGTTGGGCAGATCCCTTGGCAAAAGGATAGGCTACCCACTCCAGTATTCTTGGGCTTCCCTTGTGGCTCAGCAGTTAAAGAATCTGCCCGTAGTGTGGGAGACCTGGGTTTGATCTCTGGGTTGGGCAGATCCCCTGGAGGAGGGCATGGCAACCCACTCCAATATTCTTACCTGAAGAATCCCATGGACAGAGGAGCGTGGTGGGCGACAGTCCACAGGGTCATAAAGAGTCAGACATGACTGAGTGACTTTCAATTTCTTTCTCCCCTCTCTTCCTTATACTGTGAACAATCCAATGGGCTGATTTAGTGTTTAAGAAACAGTCGGATGATGGAAAAGAGAATGTGGGGGGAAAAGAGAGGAGTGAGAAGAAAGGGGTACCACAAGGTCAAGGAATAGTCTTGAACATGGAGGAGAAAATGATGAGAGCGTCCCTTGGGGGGTTGGGGTGGAGCTGCTTGATTCTCATTAACTCCAGAGCTGGGGTTTGGGTCCCCGGAGCCAGGCAACAGAGCCCAAATCTTTGGGGGAGGAGGGGTCAGGAGCTCAGGTACGTCCCCCTCCGCTCTTGAAAAGCACAGAGAGGACACCTTTCCTTGCCTCCGGCAGGCTCCCAGCACATGACCTTTGAACATGTAGGGTCAAGGGGCGTGAACTAGTCCAGCTCAGGAATGAGGAGATCCCACCCCTGCCTGCCCAGCCTGGCCCTCCGAGGCTGGCTCAGGGGGTCCACCCACAGTCCGAGCGGCCCTCCTTTGAAGGCTGGGCCGAGAGGTTCCGCTTCCCAGACTCTGGCGGCGGGAGTGAGTCACGGTCTAACAATGTGATCTATCAAGTGCTGCAGCTCCCTGGGCTGCTTGTACCCACAGCCTCCCACCGCCCAGATCCTCCCTGGGCGTTCCTCAGTCTGAAAAACCCAGAGATCGTGCCTTGGCTTTTCTGTGCCCCCCACCCTCCCCCATCCCAGCTTCAGTTAGTACTTTCCGGAGAGCCCATCTGACTGGGGACACCATTTGGCTGCGGACACCAGCCAAAGAGATGGGTCAGAGGTGGAAAATGCTGGAAATATGGGGCAACTTTTCCAGAATTTGGGTCCAGACCCTTAGGGAGTTAAGAGTTAGGATGATGGACCTAGAGTCTGTCATACAGAGTGAAGTAAGTCAGAAAGAGAAAAATCAACATCGTTGATTAATGGATATATGGAATCTAGAAAAATGGTACCCATGAGCCTGTTTGAAGGGCAGGTATAGAGATGCAGATGTAGACAATGGACTTGTGGACACAGAGCGGCACGCAGAGGGTGGGGCAAATTAGGAGATTGGAATTGACATGTACACTACCATGTGTAAAACGGTACACATTTTATCTAATGGCCAGTGGGAAGCTGCTGTATAGCACAGGGAGCTCAACCCGGTGCGGGTGGGATGGAGTGAGGAGGCAGGTCCAAGAATGAGGGGATCTATGTATGGATATAGCTGATTCATGTTGCTGTGTAGCAGAAACTGAGACAACATTGTACAGCAATCATACTAAAAAAAAAAAAAAGAAGAAGAATTAGGGTGAGGGGAGCGCAAAGGAAAAGGAACGGAGTTAGTCTGGGTGGCAAAAAAGGCCCAATTAGTCTGCTGCTTGATATGAGAGGTAGAGTGTCTTGTATACCAAAGCCCACTGAACGGTACACTTGAAAAGGGTGAACTCATGGTATGTGTCAATATATTACATATATCAACAAAGCTGGTTTGTTGTTGTTTCCGAAGAGTGTCTGAGTGGGAGGCAGATGAGTCTGTCTCCAGAAGGAGGTAATTCTGTCTGTTCAGGGTAGGTGGTGGTGGGGGAAATGGACAAGATAGTTAGGAGGACGTGGCTGCCTCCAGCTTCAAGTGGATCTGGGCTGGACTAAAGCAGTAGCATCTATGCCGAGGGGATAGTTGGGACCAGTCCCTGCCCACGAGGATCCAGGGCCCATCCAGAATGTGTCAGCTCTGCTATGAGCCTTCAGTCTCCATGCCAAACACCCTGAAACACCACCACCCCAGGGACCCCTTCCACAGACTCAGATAACACTTTAGTTTCCCAGCAAACCTTGATATCCACCTGTAGCAAACAAAGGGTGCTTTTTACCTCGTTTGGGGCTCATTATGTTATTACTTTTTTTTCTTCTGCTTTATTCTCACTTTTAATTTATGCTAGCTTACATCTTCTGTATCATTTTAAAAAATATTTATTTTTGACAACACCGCATGGCTGGTGGGATTTTTAGTTCCCTGACCAGGTATGGAACCCAGGCCCTGAGAGCACAGAGTCCCAAGCACTAGGCCACCAGGGAAGTCCCCTCTGTATCTCTTAAGCATCTTGGAAATCCATTACCCCCAACAAGGCAGAGCATACATAACATTTTTAAAAATACAATTTGCAAAACACCCTCAGGTACATTTTCTGTTTTAGGGTTGAGAATAGCCTAGGTGGGAGGCATTAATAGAGAAGGTGAAGCTATTTCTATTTTTAGGTTAAGAGAAATGAAGAGACTTGGTCAGGGGCATCTGGCTATTGGATGTGGAGTGAGAGCTAAAACTGGGGTCTTGGAACTCCAAGGTACCACTCTTTCTTCTGTGGAAGGCACCAGAAGCAAGCCCAGGAGAAGGCCCAGGTTGTCTTCCTCCAGCCTGGCCAAGGCACACACCTCCTCCCAGGCACACTGACAGGACTTTTAACAAAAAAGTGCCCCAGCCTATCTGCTCAGCGGGGGAGGCCAGGGCTGAAGGGAAAGGGGAAGATGACTTTCCAATTCCTTTTCCTGGCCTCATCCCTCCCACGGACTTGAAGTGAATAGATGCTCCTCCTTTTGGTCACTTACACATGTAACCACGGTACTGTCCCTCAGGACAAGGGCAGACGGGACAGTTTTCCCCCCAAGTCCTGGGCATAGGTGCCGACTGTTCTGTCTGGAGTTCATTTCAGAAGATATGGTATGACATTATCTCCTGACACGAGTGGGGCAACTCTGAGCCAAGAAGAGACCTCTCCTATTAATTTTTTTTTTAATTTTTGACATAGCAGCCTTTATTTATTATTCATTTATTTATTTACATATTTATTTGGCTGTGGTGTGTCTTTGTTTGGAGGGGAAGCTTGCATTTTAAAATGTTGACTTATTTACTTTTCACTGTGCTGGGTCTCCCCTGTGGCACATGGGATTTCTCCAGCTGGGGCACCGGCTTAGTTGCCCCAGGGCATGTGGGATCTGAGTTCCCAGACCTGGGATTGAACCCTTGACCCCCACATTGGCAGGGGGATTCTTAATCCACTGGACTACCAGGGAAGTCCTGCGTGGAGTCTTTTAGTTTAGACATGCTGGATCTCCCATCCTTGGGGCATGCAGGATCTTTAGATGTGGCGTGTGGGATCTAGTTTCCTGACCAGGGTTTGAACCCAGGCACCCTGCATTAGGAGCACAGAATCTTAGCCATTGGACCACCAGGGAAGTCCTGAGACCCCTTTTAGAGGAGGGGCTGAAGGAATGATTGTGAAGATCACCGGGACAGGAGGCATACTTCCCATTTCTCATACACAAAAGTGGAAAAGAGAACCCGCAGCCTCGAGAAGGGGCTCCTCCCATTTCAGCGCAACTCAATATGCTTGGCAGTTCACAAAAGGGCCACACCCAGCTCTGCTTTCCAGCACTTGCTCTGAGGTGGGGTGGGAATGAAAGTGCAAGATAGAGCATCATCAGGGACACATGAACAGTCTGACTGGGGAGCTAAGGGGAGGAGGGAGTAGCTTATTACGGATTTGAACAGGAGTCTTTGGGGGCAGTTACATCTGAGAAGGAACTGGGTGGTTATGTAAGCTTTATTTTTTTTCAGCTTTTTAAAACTTGATAACTCCTACTTTTTGTTTGTTCATTTAAGTTTTAAAATATTCTTTCTTTTTATTTTGTTGAAGGAAAATTGATATGCGACATTATATAAGCTTCAGGTGTGAGAGTGAAAGTCGCTCAGTTGTGTCCAACCCTTTGTGACCCCATGGACTGTATGTAACCCACCAGGTTCCTCTGTCCACGGGATTCTCCAGGCAAGAATATTGGAGTGGGTCGCCATTCCCTTCTCCAGGGGATCCTCCCAATGCAAGGAGCGAACACTGGTTTTCCTAATTGCAGGCAGATTCTTTACTGTCTGAGCTACCAGGGAAGCCCCTTCAGGTGTGCAACACACATGATTTGACATCAGTATGTACTACAAAGCAATCAGCGCCAAGGGTCTAGTTACCCCTCCCCACATCGCCATCAGACAGTTGATCTGCTTCACTCGTTTCATCCTCCCCCAACTCCATTCCCCCTGGGCAACTACCAATCTACTTTTGTATCTCTGAATTTGATGTTTTTGTTTTTTGTGCATTTGGGTTCTTGTTTGTTTTTGGGGTTTTGCTTTGGCCACACTGCAGCACATAGGATCTTAGTTCCCCAACCAATGATTGAACATCTGCCCTTTGGGGTTGGAAGAGTGGAGTCCTAATCCCTAGACCACCAGAGAATTTCCTGTTCATTTGTTTTGTTTTTTTTTTTCAGATTCCTTGTAGGAGTGAAATCATATTGAGTTTGTCTCTCTTCGTCTGACATACCTCACTTAACAATACCCTCAAGGTCTCCATGTTTTCACAAATGGGAGGATTTTGTTCTTTTTATGGCCAAGTAGTATTCCATTGTGTGTGTATATGTGTGACAACCTCTTTATCTGTTCATCCATCCATAGACACTTTGGTTGTTTCCATATTCTGGCTATTGTAAATAGTGCTTCAATGAACATAGGGCTGCATATGTCTTTTCAAATTAGTGTTTTTGTGCTCTTTGGATGAATACCCAGAAGTGGAATACTAGATCATATAGTAGTTCTATCTCTAATTATAATGTTTTGAGGAGTCTCCATGCTGTTTTCCATAGTTGCTGCACCAATTTATAATTCAACCAACAGCGCATAAAGGTTCTCTTTTCTCTACATCCTCTCAAAAACATGTCATTTCTTGTCTTTTTTAAATAGCAGTCATTCTGACAAGTGTGAGGTGATATCTCACTATGGTTTTGATTTGCATTTCTCTAATAAATGTGAACTGTGAACTTGAGATGTTCAAGCTGGTTTTAGAAAAGGCAGAGGAACCAGAGATCAAATTGCCAACATCCACTGGATCATGGAAAAAGCAAGAGAGTTCCAGAAAAACATCTGTTTCTGCTTTATTGATTATACCAAAGCCTTTGACTGTGTGGATCACAATAAACTGTGGAAAATTCTGAAAGAGATGGGAATACCAGACCACCTGACCTGCCTCTTGAGAAACCTGTATGCAGGTCAGGAAGCAACATTTAGAACTGGACATGGAACAAACAGACTGGTTCCAAGGCTGTATATTGTCATCCTGCTTATTTAACTTATATGCAGAGTACATCATGAGAAACGCTGGGCTGGAAGAAACACAAGCTGGAATCAAGATTGCCAGGAGAAATATCAATAACCTCAGATATGCAGATGACACCACCCTTATGGCAGAAAGTGAAGAGGAACTAAAAAGCCTCTTGATGAAAGTGAAAGAGGAGAGTGAAAAAGTTGGCTTAAAGCTCAACATTCAGAAAACGAAGATCATGGCATCCGGTCCCATCACTTCATGGGAAATAGATGGGGAAACAGTGGAAACAGTGTCAGACTTTATCTTTTTGGGCTGCAAAATCACTGCAGATGGTGACTGCAGCCATGAAATTAAAAGACGCTTACTCCTTGGAAGGTAAGTTATGACCAACCTAGATAACATATTCAAAAGCAGAGACATTACTTTGCCAACAAAGGTCCATCTAGTCAAGGCTATGGTTTTTCCTGTGGTCATGTATGGATGCGAGAGTTGGACTGTGAAGAAAGCTGAGCGCAGAAGAGTTGATGCTTTTGAACTGTGGTGTTGGAGAAGACTCTTGAGAGTCCCTTGGACTGCAAGGAGATCCAACCAGTCCATCCTAAAGGAGATCAGTCCTGGGTGTTCTTTGGAAGGCCTGATGCTAAAGCTGAAACTCTAGTACTTTGGCCACCTCATGCAAAGAGTTGACTCATTGGGAAAGACTCTGATGCTGGGAGGGATTGGGGGCAGGAGGAAAAGGGAACAACAGAGGATGAGATGGCTGGATGGCATCACTGACTCGATGGACATGAGTTTGGGTGAACTCCGGGAGATGGTGATGGACAAGGAGGCCTGGCATGCTGTGATTCATGGGGTCACAAGGAGTCGGACATGACTGAGCGACTGAAATGAACTGAACTGAACTGAATAATTAATAATTAATTATGTTTTCATGCATTTTATTGGCTATCTATATTTCTCCTTTGGAAAAATGTTTATTCAGATCCTCTGCCCATTTTAAAAATCAAGTTGTTTGGGTTTCTTTCCTTTTCTTTTTTTCGCTATTGTTGAGATGCACGAGTTCTTTATATATTTTGGATAGTAATCCTTTATCAGATATATGATTTGCAAATATATTCTACTATTCAGTTGGCTTCCTTCTGTTTTTTTGATGATTTCCTTTACTGCACAGTTTTTACTTCAATGTAGTCCAGCTATTTAACTTTATGTTTGTTTTCCCTCGCCTTTGTAGTCAGATCCATGAATATATTGCTAAGATCAACATCAAGAAGCTTCACTTCTGTTTTCTTCTAGGAATTTTATGGTTTCAGGTCTTACATTCAAGTTTTTAATCCATGTTGAGTTGATTTTTGTGTATGGTGTAAGATAGTGGTCTAGTTTTATTCTTTTGCATATGCCTGTCCAGTTTCCCCAACATCATTAATTAAAGAGACTATCCTTTCTCAATAGTACATTCTTTGCTCTTTCATTATAAATTCATTCATCATATATGCATGGGTTTCTTTCTGGGCTCTCTGTTCATTTCCATTGATCTCTATGTCTGTTTTTAATGCCAGTACTATACCATTTTGATGACTATAGCTTTGTAGTATAGTTTGAAGTCAGGGAGTGTGATACCTCCAGCTTTCTTCATCTTTCTCAAGATTACCATGGCCATTTGGGATCCTTTGTGGTTCCATACAAATCTGAGAATTATTTGTTCTAGTTCTGTAAAAAATGCCATTGGAATTCTTATAATGATGACTTATACTTTTTAAACAAATGGTGGAGTGCGAAGAGAGAGAGAAGAGGGCATCAGTGATGGAAGGAAAATGAAGAGGAAAGTGTTCCAGGCAGAGGAAGACTGCCAAAGGCACAGGCAATGCAGTGGAATGTGGGCATACTAGAGAAACATTGAGTAATTCCGCTTGATTGCAGCATGAGGTAGTGGAAAAAAGGACTGGAAAGGTAGACTGGAGCCGTATCAAACCAGAGGCCCTTAGATTCCAAGCTAAAGAATTTGCATTTCATTTAGTAGGCCATAGGGAACCCCTACAAGTGACTGGCTTAGCGAATGGTTTGGGAGGAAAATTCTGGCAGCTGAACGTCTCTGGAGGTCTCTCTAGTTAAGTTCCTAGAGAATGATTCAGGTTTTTGTGAGGTTGCTGTTCTTGGGAACTGGAAGGCCGGAAGATATTCATTTTAAGTGCCTATGTGATGATTCTGCCTTTATTCTAACGAGAGATACAAAGATGAACAAAGACACAGACTCGAGTTGATTCCTAGCCTTGTGGAGAAAGCCGGCAAAGGAGCAGTTACCCTGCGATGAGGTCAAGTGTGCTGGGACCCTAACAGAAGGAAGATGTGGGAAACAGTTCAGAGGTTTCTCTCCAAGAAGAGAACAGTGATCCTAATGTCTTATCTTCCCACTGTCATCTAAATAGTCCTATTCCTGGGCTTCCCTGGTGACTCACTGGTAAAGAATCTGCCTGCCAGTACAGGAGACACGAGTTCCGTCCTTGGTCCAAGAAGATCCCACATGCCGTGGAGCAACTAAGCCTGTGAGACACAACCATTGAGCCTGTGCTCTGGACCCCGGGAGCCCCAACTACTAAGCCCATGTGCCAAAACTACTGAAGCCTGTGAGCCCTAGAGCCCGAGCCCTGCAACAAGAGAAGCCACCACAATGAGAAGCCTGCGCACTCCAACTAGAGAGTAGCCCCACTTGCCACAACAAGAGAAAGCCCGTGTGCAGCAATAAAGACCCAGCACAGCCAAAAATAAATAAATAAAATTATAAAAAGAAGTAACTAAATAGTCCTGCTTCTAAACATATTTTACATTTAGGGGGCACCTAGTCTGAGTCTGGAGAAAGCAATGGCACCCCACTCCAGTACTCCTGCCTGGAAAATCCCATGGATGGAGGAGACTGGTGGACTGCAGTCCATGGGGTCGCTAAGAGTCGGACACAACTAAGCGACTTCACTTTCACTTTTCACTTTTATGCATTGGAGAAGGAAATGGCAACCCACTGCAGTGTTCTTGCCTGGAGAATCCCAGGGACGGGGGAACCTAGTGGGCCCTCATCTCTGGGGTCGCACAGAGTCGGACACAACTGAAGCGCAGCAGCAGCAGCAGCAGTAGTCTGAGTCATGAAGCAAATAACATCTGCTGAACGAACACAGACAAGTGTCCAGGTACCTGCTCTCTGTCTTCCTTTCCAACACGCCAAAGTGTTAGGCATTGACTAACCCACTAGACTGGGTGGGTCTAAGAAGCCCAAGGATTCAGGTTTAACTCTGACCTCAAGACACATGTCCCCCACCTCTCAGCTTTGCTTAATTGGGTTACAGGAATTAGTCTCGAGAAACAGAGAAACTACATTCTCCTCACTCCTAAGCCTCTAAAGAAGAGGTCAAGCGAGGTCGCCCCTGCTTGACCTGGTGAGGATGGCCAAGCAAGGAAAATAGCTTCTTGGAGGATATGGTAGGGCAGGCCAGTGCAGGGCAGGCAGGAGAAAACAGTGAAAGTCGGACCAGGGAGAGCTGGAGAAGCATGCTCCAACTCGGTGCCTACCACACAGGAGGCACCTGCTGATTATTTATGGATTGCATGAATGAATCTCAGAAGTCAGAAGGCACTCATTTCAGAGAAATGCAATTAAATTACAGTGAGAAACCATCTTTCACCTATGGGACAGGCAAAGATCAGATAGCTTGAGAAGATCCTGTGTTAATAAGAGTGTAGGAAACAGACCTTCGTATGGTCTGCCCATGCAGCCGTAAATGGGTAGTTTCTGTGCAAGGCGAGCTAGCAATATAAACCAACATCACAAATGTGTATAATTTGCAAGCAAGCAATTTCACTTCGGGAGATTTATCCTGCAGACATACAAAGTGTGCAAAGTGATCTGTGTATAGTTGCTTCTAATTTCAGAAGATAAAAAATAACAAAGAGCTGACAAAACTGATGATGGCTTACCCATCCAATTAATACTGTGAATTATGATATGGACTGATTAGCAACATAAATTACTGCAAAAAGCCAGAAGATGAATAACAGATGTAGTAGGGTAACATTTGTGTGAATAACAAAAAAACAAATGTGTGTATGTTTGTATGCTCTCATTTGTGTGGGAAGAAAAATACATATTTGGTTATATAAATATAGAATACTTTAAGAAGGGAACAGGAGAAAACTTCCTGGGTTTGCCTCCAGCATGGTTATCTGGGTAGCTGGGGAGCAGGTACATCGTACACATACTCATTTGTACCTTTAAAATTTTATACTATGTGCAAGTAGTACTTACGAAAACATTTTTAATATAAACAAATTAAAAAGAAGAGAGGGAGGCCTGTGGCTGTTTCCTTCAACAGGATCTCCCGGGGCAGCACCGGCCCTGTGAGTTGGTCTACAGCGCCCCCTGCTGCTGTTTGTAAGTAATGCAAAGTGGGTGTGGGGATGACCCGCAGGGAATTCTGAGGGAACATTGAGACCTCTTTCAGTCAGTCAGTTCAGTCGCTCAGTCGTGTCCCACTCTTTGCGACCCCATGAACCGCAGCACGCCAGGCCTCCCTGTCCATCACCAACTCCGGAGTTTACTCAGACTCATGTCCATCAAGTCAGTGATGCCATCCAGCCATCTCATCCTCTGTTGTCCCCTTCTGCCTTCAATCTTTCCCAGCATCAGGGTCTTTTCCAATGAGTCAACTCTTCGCATGAGGTGGCCAAAGCACTGGAGCTTCAGCTTTAGCATCACTCCTTCCAATGAACACCCAGGACTGATCTCCTTTAGGATGGTCTGGTTGGATCTCCTTGCAGTCCAAGGGACTCTCAAGTCTTCTCCAACACCACAGTTCAAAAAAAGCATCAATTCTTCGGCGCTTAGCTTTCTTCTCAGTCCAACTCTCACATCCATACATGACCACTGGAAAAACCATAGCCTTGACTAGATGGACCTTTGTTGGCAAAGTAATGTCTCTGCTTTTGAATATACTATCTAGGTTGGTCATAACTTACCTTCCAAGGAGTAAGTGTCTTTTAATTTCATGGCTGCAGTCACCATCTGCAGTGATTTTGGAGCCCAAAAAGATAAAGTCTGACACTGTTTCCACTGTTTCCCCATCTATTTCCCATGAAGTGATGGGACCAGATGCCATGATCTTCATTTTTTTAATGTTGAGCTTTAAGCCAACTTTTTCACTCTCCTTTTTCACTTTCATCAAGAGGCTTTTTAGTTCCTCTTCACTTTCTGCCATAAGGATGGTGTCATCTGCATATCTGAGGTTATTGATATTTCTCCTGGCAATCTTGAGTCCAGCTTGTGCTTCTTCCAGCCCAGTGTTTCTCATGATGTACTCTGCATATAAGTTAAATAAACAGGGTGACAATATACAGCCTTGACGTACTCCTTTTCCTATTTGGAACCAGTCTGTTGTTCCATGTCCAGTTCTAAATGTTGCTTCCTGACCTGCATACAGGTTTCTCAAGAGACCTCTTTAGAGCAACACAAAGAAGAAAGAATAGTGTATGATGTTGAAGCTGCAGGAGATGAGAAAGGACAGGCTATGCTCTTTGGCATCTGACGCATAATGGTGGGGGGCACCAGGAATGAGCAGTACTGGGTTCAAGTCCTGAGTCTGCCCTCACTGGCTGTGTGCCCTGGGACACGCGACCTTTTTAAGAAGTCTTAGCTCTTGCCCCATAAATTGGGCTCATAATGTCTACCCCTAGGGTTATCGTGAAGATCAAATAGGTACGGAATGTGAGCTGAGGTTTAGAATTGGAGAAGTGCTATAAAAATGCTAAGGGATTATATTTAATTAGCCCTATTTGTTTTATGAGAAAATAGAGGCAGTTTAGGGCAGTGGTCAAGACAAAGGACTCTGGAGCTAGAACTGCCTGTGTTGTAAGCCCAGCTCCACCATCCCCCAACTGGGATGATTTAGGATAAATTACTAGCTTTAAAGACCTCCTGTTTTTCCATCTGTGAAATAGTGTTAAAATAACATTTTCGATGGTTGTTGTGACAGTTATGTGAATAGGTGTTTCATTTGGTAACATGCCTGGCACACAGTAAGTGCTAGTTAAACATCTGCTGTTATTGATTTCTTATAATATATACAGTGCTTATACACTTTCGGTTGTTGTGTATAGCTGCTAAGTTGTGTTCAACTCTTTTGTGACCCCATGGACTCTAGCCCACCAGTGTCCTCTGCCCATGAGATTTTCAGGCAAGAATACTGGAGTGGGTTGCCATTTCCTCCTCCAAGGGAATCGAGCCTGTGGCTCCTGCATTGGCAGGCGGATTGTTTACCACTGAGCAACCGAGGAAGCCCGTGTACTTTATGTGGGTGCTTTATAAATGTTAGCTAGTCTTACCGTTTTTTTATGTGAAGAACCTGAGGCTTGGAGAGGGGACGTGACTTGCCTAAGCCGCTCAACTAATGAATAGTAATGATTCCAGAACCTTCCAGACATAAGTACTCTAGTTTAGAGGGCATTTTCAGGTGGGGCTGTATTTAATCCCAGCAACCTGAGTTAGAGCCAGACTGGAGAGGGGATGGAACTTGGGGGGACCATGAAGAAGAGAAGCTTTAGCGGGAGGAAAATGTGGAGAAGAGGAGGACTTGTGGGGAGACCCAGGGACATGTTGTGGCAGGGTCGGTAAGAATTCAGCAAAGAGATGTAGCACTAATAGGAAACCGAGTGGAATTAGGAATATAGAACTGGAAGGACTTTAGAAGAGAAGATCAAGGATGAGGGCTTTTCAGCTAAGTTCCTGGGGATGGGGTGGGAACTGAGAACATGATGATAATCATCCTCATTGGGAATAAGTATTTCAGAGAAAGGCAACACGATGTAGTAGAAAGAGCACTAATAAGTATTTGTTCCTCATCTTCTCTGCCATGCTATCAACCAGAGAGAAAAAAACACTGCTGTTTGCTAACTGGGTGCCCTTAGGCAGATTATTAAGCTTTCTGAGCCTCTGTTCTCACAACAGGCATCATGACTTGACTGGTAGGATTCTCATGAAAAATGAAGCTAACAAAAGATAGAGTTCTATATGATCCAGCAGTCCCACTCCTGGGCACATATCCAGACAAAATTATAACTCAAAAAGTTACTTGCACCCCTATGTTCATAGCAGCACTATTCACAAAAGCCAAGGCATGGAAAAACCTAAATGTCCATCAACAGATGAAGGGATAAAAAAAATGTGGTACATATATAATACAATGGAATACTACTCAGTCATAAAAAAGGATGAGACAGTGCCATTTACAACATGAATGGACCTAAAGATTATCATACTAACTGAAGTAAGTCAGAAAGAGAAAGATAAATAGCATATGACGTCACTCATGTGGAATCTAAAACACGATGCAAGTGAACATATCCATGAAACGAAAACTCATAGACACAGAGAGCAGACTCGTGGTTGCCAAAGTGGAGAGGAGGTGAGGGAGGGATGGACTGGGAGTCTGGAATGAGCAGATGTAAACTATCACATATACAGTGGATACACGACAAGGTCCTACTGTATAGGAAGTCTGGCGTGCTGCAGTTCCTGGGGTTGCAAAGTGTCAGACATGACTTAGCTACTGAACACCAACAACAATAACTGTACAGGAACTCTACTCAATATCCTGAGATAGACCATAATGGAAATGATTATGAAAAAGAATGCATATATACATATAGCTGAATCACTGTGCTGTAAGCAGAAATTAACACACCATTGTAAATCAACTATACTTCAACAAAATTAATTTTTTAAAATATTAAGTCAGGCTATAATGAACATGAAAGCCACTCACAGTGTCTGGTAGCCTGTGGGTACTCACAGGTGTTAGCTGTATTCGAGTTGAGCAACTCTATGCAGGAGGCGGAAATGACACCCTGCTCCTGTACTCTTGCCTGGAGAATCCCATGGAGGGAGGAGCCTGGTAGGCTACAGTCCATGGGGTCTCAAAGAGTCGGACACGACTGAGCGACTTCACTTTCATGCAGGAGGCTGAGCCAGGTGCTGTGAGGTGCACAAGAAGCCTGAGGTAGGAACTTTTCGGCCAAAGAGCTTAGAGTCCAGTTGGAGAAACAGGACAGACGCATAAAAGATTTTAAAACAAAACAGAAAAACTGTCAGCATCGTACATTTCAAAGACTGGAAAGGAGCAGCCTCCACCAAGGGCGGGGCCGCTGAAGGGGGCTCCCTGAAGACATGTAAGGGAGACCTTGAGGGACCTAGTCAAGTAGAGAAGGAAGTGGGATGGCCTGCCTCCCAGATGGAGGAGAGCAGAGTAAGGTGAGGGACAGGCGAGCAGTGAGCGGAAGTAAGTGTTTCCTGAGCATCTGCTCCATGTCAGTTGCCACGCCAGGATCTAATCTTGCTGGATTCTCACAGCAACTTGTGAGGTACTCATCTGTCTCGTTTCATAAATGAGAAATGCTGAGAATCAACAATAACCTCACGTGCTAATGGTCACCCTTAGTATATGGAAGAATCAACACTCAAAGTCAGAACCCTGACCACAAAATCCACACAAAGGGATAAAAGTTAGAAAATATCAAGGAACTTCCCTGGTGGTCCAGTGGCTACGACTCCACTCTCCCAATGCAGGGGGCCTGGTCAGAGAACTAAAGATCTTGCATGCCACAACTAAAAAAGATCTGGCATGCTCCAACTAAGACCTTGTGCAGCCAAATAAATTATTTTATTTTTAATTTTTTGAAAAAGAATCAAAGGTTGGTGTATGTATGAGGGAGACAGAGTCTTGAGCAAGGGCGGGGGTGGGGGGTGTTGCATTCCAGGTAAAACTGAAAGCCCCCAGGCCCTAAGGAAGAAACCTAAGATCATGTGAGGGAGCCTTGTGAAGGCAAGAGGGTGTCAAGATGAGGTTGGAGAAGCAGAACAACCCTGCCATCACACCCTTGTATATCACATTCAGAACTGGAGCTTGATCCTAACTTAAGGAGAAGCCAGTTTAAGCAGCGGAGTTATATGATTCAGCTGATTTCTCAGAAAGTTCATTCTGGGATGTTGTATGGAACAGGGCTAAAGTGGCCAGGATGGAGCAAATTGCAATTGTCTTAGAAGGCTGGTGATGATTTGGATGGGGCTGGATGTGTGCCTTCCCTGGAGGAGGGCATGACAGCCCATTGCACCATTCCTGCATGGAGAATCCCCACGGACAGAGGAGCTGGGTGGGCCGCAGTCCATGGGGTTGCACAGAATCAGAAACAAGCGAATCGACTTAGCACGAAAGCACACAGAAGTGTTTCTTAGGAGTAGCAGTGTGAGGTCAGTCTTGATGACGAATTGGCTATGAGAAGGGGAAGAAGAACATGTCGTCAAGGTTGACAGGAAATGTCATCTCTGAGATGGAAGAAGACTGAAGGAGGAGGAGATTTGGGGCAGCAGGGGATAGATTGGGGTTTACGGCAATGTGGGCCAAGAGAAGGTTATAAATGTCAATTTACTTTGAGACTGTTCAATCCTGTTATGAAAGATAAGTGTGTAGTATGTAAAACATGAGTGAAATATCTTAAGATGTTTTAAGGATAGATAATTAGCTACTAAGCAAAATGTTTTTTAGAGGGATGTAGACGTCATCATTAGCACATACTTAAACAGCAAGTAAAATGTGTGTGTGTACGTGTGAAATGTAGATAGGAATTAGTTCATATGCATTTATTCTTTCTTTGAATTACTAGACTATAAGAACCTGAGGGCAGAACCATGTCCCTTTAGAGTATCAGTTTTTTAGACTTTTGAAAACCATAACCTGGACTTCCCTGACAGTCCAGTAGTTAAGTCTCCATGCTTCCATTGCAGAGGGTGGGCTCAATCCCTGGTTGGAGAACTAAGATACCACATGCTGCATGGCAAGGCAAAAAATAAATAAAATGGATAAACAAAAGCTGTAACCCACAGCAAGAAATATATCTTATGTATGTCCCAGGTAACATATATTTATAAAAATATATAAGTGCATTGGGCTTCCCTGGTGGCTCAGACAGTAAAAATATATAAGTGCATCAAAAGTTTTTCAAGGCAATATGTACTTACTCTTCCTATTGGTTATGCACTATTTGATTCTCTTCTATTTTTTTCCCCAACAAAAGATCTCACATATTTATTACTGAGCCAAAGTGCTAGTGCAGAAATACTAACACAAAGAGAAAGATCATTTTCCCAATAAAACATGTCCAGCTGTTCAGAAAGTAGTGATGTTCTCAGAGTAATATGGTAAGATCTAAGTGACCTTGTGTGTGTGCTCAGACACTCGGTCGTGTCCAACTCTTTGCAGGCCTATGGACTGTAGCCCACCAGGCTCCTCTGTCCATGGGATTTCCCAGGCAAGAATACTAGAGTGGGTTCCCATGTCCTCCTCCAGGGGATCTTCCCAACCCAGGGATCAAACCCACATCTCTTACCTCTCCTGCATAGGCAGGCAGATTCTTTACCACTAGTGCCACCTGGGAAGCCCCAAGTGACCTTGACACAAGCATAAATATGTGTGCCACCTCACGTGCAAGGCTTCTTAGAGACACAGCGTGGTTCTTCTCCAATGTCTTCCCTTGGAGTTGTACCTGATTCTGTTACCAGTTTTGATTCCAATTCATTGGGGAAAGCGACGATTCTGCTTTTATTTCTTGGCCAGGAATCACTTGATCCTGAACGTCTTGTGAGAAGACATGGTGAGGAGCAAATTCAACCACACATAGGATGGCAAGGAAGAGAGGAAGAAGCAGGTAGGAGGACATGTGTAGAACCTCTTCTTTTTCAGTGCTGAATACACCTCTAACTGATTCTACAACTCACTAATGGGTTGTATCTTGCAGTTTGGGAAACTGCCAACAAGTGTGTGGGGCTTCCCTCGTGGCTCAGTGGTAAAGAATCCACCTGCCAGTGCAGGAGATGAAGGTTTGATCCCTGGGTTGGGAAGATTCCCTGGAGAAGGAAATGACAACCCACCCCAGTATTCTTGCCTGGGAAATCCTAGGGTCAGAGGAGTCTGGCAGGCTATATAGTCCATGGGGTCGAAAAAGAGTCAGATGCAAATTAGCAACTGAACAGTAACAAGTGTGTCAAAAGAATGAAAAGCTGAGTCTGAACCCTACTTCAGCCGTTTGCTGTATGACCTTAGGCAAATTACTTTGTCCTTCTGGGCTTCATTTTTCTGACCTGGAAAATAAGAAAATTGCACTTAATGATTTTTTATCTTCCTTCCAGTATTAAGGTCTTTTAGCTCATTACTACTCCCAATACTACACACATACTCCCATCCACCAAATACACTCATACATAGCCCCCAGGATTGGGTTCCTGTTATTATTGACAGAGTATGTCACCTAGGAGGCCAGTATGATGAAGGGTTATCTAATAAAAATAGTTATTGAAATTAGTGTTTATCTAAAATCTCCATGAAGGAAAAATCTTATAGCCATTTTACAAATTGTCAGCACATTTTTTTCTTTTTTTTTGGCCATGCTGCTTCCCTGACTAGGGATTGAATCAATGCTCTCTGCAATGGAAGTGTGATCGGTGTCTTAACCAATGGACCATCAGGGAAGCCTCAAATTGTCAGTGCATTTGACCAAATTTGGTCATTATCATTACTCATTATCTCTCCAAAGTCTTTATCATGCAGCTAAATAACGACTTAATAATTTACAGCAAATTGTAACCTTTGCTGACAAAGATCCATCTAGTCAAAGCTATGGTTTTTCCAGTAGTCACGTATGGATGTGAGAGTTGGACTATAAAGAAAGCTGAGCGCCGAAGAACTGATGTTTTAGAACTGTAGTATTGGAGAAGTTTCTTGAGAGTCCCTGGGACTGCAAGAAGATCAAACCAGTCAATCCTAAAGGAAATCAGTTGGACGGACTGATGCTGAAGCTGAAATTCTGATACTTTGGCCACCTGATTCGAGCAACTGACTCACTGGAGTCGACCCTGATCCTGGGAAAGACCAAAGGCAGGAGGAGAATAGGATGACAGAGGATGAGATGGTTGGATGGCATCACTGACTCAATGGACATGGGTTTGAGCAAGCTCCAGGATTTGGTGATGGACAGGGAAGCCTGGCGTGCTGCAGTCCATGGGGTGGCACGGCTGAGCCACTAAGCTCTGAGCAGCTGACACGACTGAGCTCTGACACGACTGAGCAACTAAACTGAACTAAACTGTAACCATAATGTCATAAAAAACTTCATCAGGTAAGAAAGATCCTATCATCATAAACCTCCTCTTTGTTTAACAGACAAAATGTACTAGGACCAGGTGTATTGCAGGTCACAAAGGTCACATGGGGTGCTAAGTGGTGTTGCTGCACCATGAACCCACGCCTCCTGCTTTCACATCTGGGGCCTCTGTCTCCTGAGAACACAGACCCAGGACCATACCAGCCCAGAGGTGGGCTGTCTTTCTGCACCTGTGGGGGTGGGGGGCCGGGGCTGTGTGATTAGGATTTGCTGAGGTACTATAACCCTGCCTTGCAATACTCCAAGCCCAGCTGATTGTTGTCCCATTTATTTTTCTTTCCACTTTAAAATGTGAATTTCTTCTGAGGGAAGCCAGTCCACATGTTTCTGATTTGTTTACACTTAATGTCTCCAAATAGTGCTCTCTGACATCCCTGAGCTTCACACCTTTCCTAGAGGATGCCGGATGAGCAGATTGAGAAGAGATGGCACTCCAAACATCCCCTTAGGCTAATGATGTCTCCCAGGCTTGCAGTTGAGGCTTCAGCTGCAGATAGGAGCTCCAGCTCTAGCCAAGGAGACAGCTAAAACAGCTGGGCCAGGGACTTTCTGGTGGTGCAGTGGCTAAGACTGTGCTCCCAATGCAGGGGCCTGAGTTCCAACCCAGGTGAGGGAAGTAGATCCCACATGCCGTAACCAAGGTCCCCCGTGCCACAACCAAGACACAGCACAGCCAAATAAATAGAAAACAAACCAAGCAAACAAAAAACAGCTGGGTCAGCCAGCACGGGACTCCATTCAGAACACAGAATATTATGAAGCAAGGGTGACACTGATCCCTGATAGCTTAGCCAGGGCATGAAGTAAAGTCCTGTATGAGGAAAGGGGCGTTTCTTTGGTACTCCTTGGCTGTCCTAATCATATACCTCAGGAAGCGTGCTTAGATGTTTCCTCTAAGGAAACTTGACTGTAACAGTGGAAGTGAACTAGGATGGGTAGCCATTCCCCGGAAGGAGGGTTGATCTGTGGGGACAACACAGCATGCTAGAAAGTGCTAGATAGTGAGGGGAACCTGACATCCAAGCTTGAATCTGACATTCAGCCCAGGGACTTTAGGGAAGTTACTTTACCTCTGTGGATATACATCATCAGTAAACCCCCACTGCAGATTGTTGTAAGGATTAAAAGAGACAATGTGTATGCTGCTGCTAAGTCACTTCAGTCGTGCCCAATTCTGTGCAACCCCATAGATGGCAGCCCACTAGGCTCCCCAGTCCCTGGGATTCTCCAGGCAAGAACACTGGAGTGGGTTGCCATTTCCTTCTCCAATGCATGAAAGTGAAAAGTGAAAGTGAAGTTGCTCAGTCGTGTCCGACTCTTCCCAACCCCATGGACTGCAGCCTACCAGGCTTCTCTGCCCATGGGATTTCCCAAGCAAGGGTACTGGAGTGGGGTGCCATTGCCTTCTCCGACAACGTGTATGACAGGAGAGTAAATAGGCACTTATATATGGCAGCTAATTGTTTCATATTATCTGAAAGTAAAAGACTGTATGTTTAATTCCCTCTTAATTCTCATTTAAATCATGCTCCGGACAGCCTCCAGGGACCCTGCTGAGTCTAATATGGAAAATTTTATAACAATCAATCAACAAGAATTTAATGAGAATGTGACTGTAAATCCAGGGCTGGATGCTCCGAGGGTGGACTGGAGAAGAGAAAAAAAGTGGGTTTACAAGATTATTAAGGAGTTGCTTGAGAAAAATGTCACAGATGCTTTAGGAAAATCACAAAGCAGTTTAATAGATCAACAGAATCCAAGTTGAGTTTGGGAGGCTGGGGATGAAGAAGCAAGCTGGGCGTATGCAGAGGCATGCTGGAGTAAGGCCTTAATCAGGGAAGTCTTCTCCATGATCCTGAACCTGGGCTTAAATTTTAAGCTTCCTTAATACACAGTAGACAGGAAATCTGAGGTTGTATAATAAAAGATCAATTTTTTTGTGTTAAAAATTTATGGATGGGGGAAGGAGGGAAAACTGCTTAGTAGGGTGGGGTTTCCTTTTAGGGTGATTAAAATGTTTGGGAACTATTTAGAAGTGTTGTTTACTCAACAATGGGAATCTACTAAAAGCCACTGAATTTTTTACTTTAAATTGGTTAATTTTATGTCATATGAATTTCAATTCGATTAAAAACTTATGGAGTTATAACCTAAATGAGAAACGAATTTGAAGAAGAATAGATACATGTGTGTGTATAAATATACATATATATATATATAGCTAAATCACTCTGCTGTACATCTAAAACTAACACAACATTGTTAATCAACTATATTCCAACACAAAATAAATTTTTTAAAACTTGCAGAAATAAAAACTAGTATTTTTAAAGGAGTAGCCCTACCAAAACCCTAGATTTTTTTTTTTTTTTTTTGCCACACCACACAGCTTGTGACATCTTTTTCCCCCTACCAAGGATTGAACCTATGCTCCTGGAAGTGGAAGCCTGGAGACCTAACCACTGGACTGACTGGAAATCCCCTAGAAAATATTTTTAAGCTATAGAAATTAAAACAGTGTGTTATTGGCACAGGAATTAAACAGTAAATAAAACAAGGGAACATAACGGAGTCCAAAGTAGACTCAAATGGCCCCCCTCTCCATGCAATTCTCTACTCAATAATACTGGAGTGAGTTGCCATTTCCTTCTCCAGGGGATCTTCCCAACCCAGGGATCAAAACTGGGTCTCCTATTTTGCAGGCAGATTCTTTACTAATTAAGCCACCAGCGAAGCCTTTTTGGGAAATTAGTATTTGCTAAATAAGACAATAAAAATCAGGGCAGAAAATATGGATTATTCAACTGTTCAATAAATGTTGTTGGGACAAGTGCTAACTATTTGGGAAAAAAATTAAAGCTAGACTCATACCTCACAGTTTATACAAAAATGAATTCCAGATGGATTAAAAGATTAAATGCAGAAGAATGGAAGTATGAGCGTTCTGGAAGGAAAATATGGTAGCACTTTGTATAATCCTGGGGTGTGGGGGTCTCTTTTTATAGGCTTGACATGAAGCCCTGGAACAACAACAACAAAAAGATTGATCAACTTGACCAAACACAAAAAAACACAGAAATGAAGGCAATTTCTGTATGTTCTATATGGCAAAAATTACTATAAACAAGTTTGAAAGACAAATGACAAATTGGAAGAATATTTGCAGCTCATATGATAGGTAACTAATTTCTCTGATATAGAAAGAACTTTTACAAGTTAATAAGAGAAAGCCAATCATTTCTATTGAAATGAGTGTAAGAAAAACTGAATGGTCACGACATATGAGAATATGTTTAACCTTATCAGTAATCACAGAAATAGAAATAAAATCAACGAGGGAAGTACATTTATTGCTGACCAAATTGATGAAGAAAAAAATTATTCCCAGACAATAGATCCTCTCTGCATTTTTGTAAGGATGTAAAATAGTATATAGAACTTTCCTGGAGGGCATTTTGGCTTGTTTATCAGTATATTAAATGAACTTACTCTTCAACCCAGAAATTCCACTATTATGACTTTATCATTGAGTTAATAAGTCAAGTGAACAAAAATAAAATGTGAAAATTGGAGGGAAAACCTAAATGTTAAATCAACAAAAAGCTGACCCATACTACTGGAATACTACGAAGTCATTTAAAAAGACTATGTACCCTGATATAAGTTGTACCATGATATTGGCTGGAAAAAGTAAGCTGCAGAATCATCTTACACATTACAATGGCCTTATTTTTGTAAAAATAAATTAAAAACTGTATATTGCTTGCTTTTTTTTGTATCAAAAGTAAAAAAGTCTGGAAGGATACATACCAAACTATCAACAGTGGATACTCCTGGAAGGGAGTGGGGAGGACCGGGGGAAGAAACTTACCTTGTGTATTTCGGTAGTGTCTCAAAATGTTTTACGTTTATAATCAAACAAATTTGAGGGTTAATTATAAATTATAGAACATTTGTGTAAGGGAATGCTTCAAAGGACTAAAGATCTCTACAGGTAGCTAGATAGAGACATAGGAAGATAGATATCCTTCTAAGTCTACAGATAGAAAGATATCCATAAAATATTGTCTGGTGAAAATGGGATGCATGCTCAGTCATTAAGTCGTATCTGACTCTTTTTGATCGCACGGATTATAGCCCACCAGGCTCCTCTGTCCCTGAGATTTTCCAGGCAAGAATACTGAAGTGGGTTGTCATTTAGATCATAGTGTGTCCCGATCTCTTATATTTTTCGAAGAAACAATGTAGTAACCAAAATCCCCAAAGGGAGGATAAAATTTTTATAAATTCTGAATCTAATGAAACACACGTACACAAAGATGTACATGAATGTGATAGCATATGAACTCGTCTACATAAATTGTGAATTGTAATTTCACAATTGTCAGAACAGATACTAAAAATAAAAATAATCTTTAAGCACCATTTCATGGAGATAGTACCACTACCATTTTCAAATATGTCCCAGTGTTTCTATTTTTGTGATCTGGGGAAGAAAATTAGCATACATGCTTGTGTATGTGTGTGTGTGTATATGTGTACACATATGCATAGAAGAGAAAGATTTACGGCTTTGATGGAATTTCTAGGGATATTTTTCCTTTTTCTTTTTCTTTAACCTATTTGTCTAACTTCTTTACACCAAGCAGGGTTATCTTTGTAAACCAAAAATAAACATTTTTAAGAAAGAAGTGAAAATTAAGGTAAAATGTATATATTTCTTCAGTTTTTTTTTGCTTGTTCAATAAGTTTATTATTGTCTTATTTGAAAAATCTTGATAGAAAATTGTGGTTTGGTTTAACTCTCAGCAGCTCGTTCCTGAGCTCTAAGGAAGCTTGCCTTCTTCTGAGCTACCCGATCTTTCTTCTGGGAAAGTGACATTTGGGGACGGTTCCACCTCTTCTTTTTAACTTCTTTCTTAGGCTTCTTCTCATACATTGGATTCTCTCGTATTGCAGCATGAGCTTTCTTATACATCTCCTCCATCATGTCTGGAGTTATGTTGTTCTTTATGTACTGAGAGAATTGTTTCTTGTAAGCATCTTCATTTTCTTCAATCAGGTAACGCATGTAATCTGCAACGTTCTGCCCCATGATGTGCTTGCGGTGTACCTCAGCACTGAATTCTTTGCTTTCTGGATCATAACCAGGGAATCGTTTGGTACTGTGACGGATAGACAAGCCTCCACTGACAGCTCCCTTTAGGGCCCCAAAAGCTTTATTCCCGGTAGTAGTTCTGGCAAGTCCTGCATCCAAGTAACAGGTGAAGGCATCAGGTTGACCATCAATGCTTTCCACATTGTATTCATCTCCAGTCACCTCGACTTGGCCTTCATAAGTTTTGTCCATACCAAACCTATTAAGAAGCCTGCGGGCCAGCAGCAGGCCAGAACAATATGCCGCAGCATAATTTGTCAGGCCAACCCTCACACCATATTTTGGGAGTTCATGAGCATAAGCTGCACAGACTATCATATCTCCTTCTACATGGGCATAAGCAATCTGAAAAATGATATCTCTGTTCGTTACACGAACAATCATTCTGTATTTAGGTGTGTTGTGCTTATTTTTATCTTGGATTACCAATCGTTTCCAAGCATAGTAGTCAGTTTTGCCCTCTCGCCTTCTTCTGAATTTCACTTGGTATCTCTTGAAGTAGGCCTTGTTCCTGACAACTTTAACAAACCCCATCCTGTGGAACAGAACCCCGACTCCGTGGCTTGCCACAGAGCTGCAGAACCAGCATGGCTTCGGAGGGGTGTTGGGGGGAAAGCTTCAGTTTTTTTAGTAACTTCTCCCAGCATGGGCAATTCCTGAAAATGTTTTCTAATAGTGCACTGGTCAAACAATACATCAAGGTCATGATCCATACAACTCCCTTCTCCCTGCCCAGTGTTTGATATTTCCCTAGAGCCAAAAAAGAAAGCTCAACAAACAAAAATAAATAATCAAGATGGGGGGTATGTGAGGCTGGGCGTACTGGGTAAACAAAAGCAGTTGAACTCTCCAGGCGCAGTTTGATCTTAATATCCAGTGGGGGTGACCTGCAAACCACATCACCACAATCCCCTTAATTCCCTTTGAAGATCATTGAGCAGCGCTCACTAGTACAGAAAATAGCTTCCCACCGGGGCTAATCACTGGGAGCCCTCCTTTCTCCTAAATCAGAACAGATGACCAGACAAAACCACATCATACGTGGGCAAGTCCCATCCAAGTACTGTTTATTTGAGGATTTTATCTGTATGCCAAAACTGCTCCAAAATTGGTGGAATTTACTCCACTCACAAAAATAAAGTTAGTTAGGCATAAAAGTTAGTAAGTAAAATATCAAGATGATCCGTTAAAAAGTGGGGAATTTTCAGGAACAATGGAGAGAGGGAAAGAGAATTTTTTTTAAGGTACATTTTAAAAAAAAATTTAACACTTTTTTAAAATTTAGTATTTATTTGGCTGTGTTGAGTCCTGTTGAGTCTTAGTTGTGGCATGCAGGGTCTTCCTTGCATCTTGCAGCACATCAACTCTAGTTGTGGCACACAGGCTTAGCTGTTTGAGGCAAGTGGGATCTTAGTTCTCTGACCAGGGATTGAACTTGTGTTCCCTGCATTGCAAGACAGATTCTTAACCATTCGACCACTAAGGAAGTCCCTAAGGTAGAAATTTTTTTTACCAGAGTCTTGATTTTTTTTTTTAAGATGGAAAAAAATTTTAAGGTGGAAATCTTTAATACCAGAGTCTTGATTTACTCTACATAATACCAAATAATTGACTTTGAGTTTTAGTTCAAGAGATCATTACTTCTCTTTTCTTCTAGTAACTATAACTAGGCCTTCTAAATCAATCTGTTGTTTTTATATTGTATGCACATGAATTTAGTGGGCAAAAAAGCTCCCCAAAAATATAGTTTGCAGGAAAAATTACTGTCTCAGAGTCATACTTATGTTAGCAATTGCAACTGGCTCTTGTGAGCATTGATGTAAAATCCCCATCATTGATCTGTACCCCATTAAAAAGTATGATCTTCAGCAAATCTTTTTTTTAAATAATTTATTCATTTATCTGGGGCTTCCTAGGCGGTGCTAGTGGTAAAGAATCTGCCTGCCAAAGCAGGAGATGCATGAGACATGGGTTCGATCCCTGTGTCGGGAAGATTCCCTGGAGGAGGTCATGGCAATCCACTCCAATATTCTTGCCTGGAGAATCCCATGGACTGAGAAGCCTGATGGGCTACAGTCCAGAGGGTGGAAAACAGTCAGACACAACTGAAGTGATTTTACACTCACACATTCCCTTACTTATCTTAGGTTCGTGGGCCCTCTCCAGCTGGGGCTAGTTGGGGGCTCCTCTTCACTGCAGTGCACAGGTTTCTCACTGTGGTAGCACCTCCTGGTGTGGAGCATAGGCTCCAGGGAGTACTGGGCTCAGCAATTGCCTCCCAGGGGTTCACTAATTGTGGCTCGCAGGCCCTGGAGCACAGGCTCAGCAGTTGTGGCCCATGGACTTTAGTTGCCTGCAGCATGTGGAAACCTCTTGGATCAGGGACCAAACCCATGTCTTCTGTTTTAGTAGGCAGACTCTTATCCACGGTACCACCAGGGAAGTCCAAACCTTTTTAAAAAAAATTTGTTTTTATTTGTTTATTTGGCTGTACCAAGTCTTAGTTGCAGCTGTGGCATGTGGGATCTAGTTCCCCGATCATAGATCGAATTCAGGCCCCCTGCACTGGGAGCGAAGAGTCATAGTCACTGGACCACCAGTGATTTGGAAGTCCCTCCAGCAAATCTTTAAGGAAACAAAAAACAACCCGTGGAATATTTCATTCTTAACCACGTTGTCTCCACGTACAAAGTCTTTACTTTCCATCCTTATTCCACACCCAGTTTCATGCAGCCTCAAAGCTATGCCATCTTTTTTCAGGAGTGGAGAAATTGCAGAAAGGGCTGCTAAAACACTTATTTCACAGCACAGTTATTATGAGTTAGTTAAGTTTCTGGTTATATAGTTACCATGACTACTGTGAGAATGGCCATGATCTCTCCCTCTTACTTGAAAGGTTGCGGGAAGCCAGGCTTGTCTGTCTTTAAGATGCAGAAGCTAAGAAGTATGGGGTTTTATTTCCAACTAGGAATCCTGCAAAACTGAAGTGAAATCTGTGGTGGGATCAAAGTCATAATTATCTCAACTATTAGGTGAGCAATGTCCATCAGGATATTTCCTAGTTTTTCATCCTTAGACCAGAAGAGGTAAAATTGCATAATGGTTAGCCTTTTGTATATGATGATAGTGTTTAGTGCAATAGACGCTTGTTTTCTAAAAGTGTAGACAGACTTGCATTTCTATGTCCACATTCTCTCATCTACTAACACTTTGAATATATTTGAAAAACAGCTGGCTGGCATTACGAGGACACATTGTGGTTGAAGAGCAGTGACGTTAAGGGAAAGTTCTAGTCCTCTCAGCCAAATGAACACTGAAGAATATCCATCGTTTGAAATCAAGCAGACTTTTGCTGAGAAGATTGTTCTAAGAGCAAGAAGGATACAGTCACTAGCAAATCATGCTGATTTCATTGTCATGGAAAGCATTGGGAGGCTGGAGGTCAAAGTTCTGGTCCTGGGACTGTTGTTAACAGCTCTGTGGTCATGGACAAAGCAAATCACCTCTCTGAGTCTTGGAATAAAAGGAGAATAATATCTTTTCTGATCTCAAAATTCCCTGTCCAAAGCTCTGGGAAGCATTGTTCTCAGCTGAGGTCGTATTTACTGTAATAATAGGATGGTGAAATTCTTCTTGATCTGGCTAACAGGGAGCAAAAATAACAGCAATCAAATACATCCCATCTGTAGAGAAAATGGAACTCTTTTATCTGTTTGTGGGGATGTAAGTTGGTGCAGCCACTATGGAAAACAGTATGGCAGTTTCTCAGAAAACTAAAAAAAGAACTACCATATGATCCAGCAATCCCACTCCTGAGCATATATCCAGGGGGAAAAAAATGTACCCCTATGTTCATAGCAGCACTACTCACAATAGTCAAGTTGTGGGAAGAACCCAAATGTCCATCAATAGATGAATGGATAAAGAGGATGTGGTGCATATGTACAATGGAATATTTCTCAGCCATAAAAGAGAACAAAATAATGCCATTTGCAGCAACATGGATGGACCTAGAGATCATCACACTAAGGAAAGTAAAAAACAGAAAGAGAAAAACAAATACCGTATGACATCATTTATATGTGAAATCTAAAATATTACCCAGGGACTTCCCTGGCGGTCCAGTGGTTAAGACTCCATGCTTCCACTGCAGAGGGCACAGGTTCCATCCCTGGGCAGGGAACTTAGATCCTGCACGCTATCAGTGTGGCTAATAAATAAATAAATAATAAAGAAAATAAATAAACAAAATATGACACAAATGAACTTATCTATGATACAGAAACAGACTTTTGGTTGTGGGAGAATGGTAGGGATGGATTGGGAATTTGAGGTTAATAGATGCAAACTTTTGCATATAGAATGAACAAAAAATAAAGTCCGACTATATAGCATGGGGAACTATATTCAATATCCTGGGATAAACCATAATGGAAAGGGATCTACATGATGCTAAAACATCTAGATAAAAGATGAAATTGTATGCAAATGAAATATTTGGTACCATGTATGTTTTAAAATTTTGGTTTCAAAAACTTAAATTTTATATCTTAAAACAAGAAAAAAGTACTGTGAATTTCCTGGTGGTCTAGTGATTAAGGTTCCGGGCTTTCCCTCCCGTGGCCCAGATTCAACTTCTGTCTGGTTAGGGAACTGAGATCTTGCAATCCTTGAGGCACAGTCAAATAAACAAATACATTTCAAAAAATAACAACAAAAAACTGTACTAATGTAGTCCCATCTGACCCACATTTTACTGATCACTTCCAAAAAGATAGCAGCACTCTGCTTCATCAGTTCAGTTCAGTAGTTTTCTGCGACTCCAGGGATTGCAGCACGCCAGGCCTCCCTGTCCATCACTGACTCCTGGAGTTTACTCAAACTCATGTCCATTGAGTCAGTGATGCCATCCAGCCATCTCATCCTCTGTCATCCGCTTCTCCTCCCGCCTTCAATCTTTCCCAGCATCAGAGTCTTTTCAAATGAGTCAGTTCTTTGCATCAGGTGACCAAAGTATTGGAGTTTCAGCTTCAACATCAGTCCTTCCAATGAATATTCAGGACTGATTTCCTTTAGAGGAAAACTACGCTACATAGTAGGAAATTATCTCAGGGATCGATGATGATGATTACATGAATAGATAATTATGAGATTATTAAGAGGCTTAACTACAGACCTAGAATTAAAAACAAAGTGACTGTGATCTTGTAAACATCCCTTTCTCCAGGAGGCAATCTTTGTGGGAAACATGAGTTTTGTCTTTTGGGTTTTTTTTTGTCCCCCTCCACCCCACACCCACCACACATGTGGGATTTTACCCTGACCAAGGATCAAATGCATGTCCCTGCTGCAGAAGCGTGGCGTCTTAACCACTATACCACCAGTTCAGTTCAGTTCAGTCGCTCAGTCGTGTCTGACTCTTTGCGACCCCATGAATAGCAGCATGCCAGGCCTCCCTATCCATCACCAACTCCTGGAGTTCACTCAAACTCCCGTCCATTGAGTCGGTGATGCCATCCAGCCATCTCATCCTCTGTCATCCCCTTCTCCTCCTGCCCCCAATCCCTCCCAGCATCAGTCTTTTCCAATGAGTCAACTCTTTGCATGAGGTGGCCAAAGTACTGGAGTTTCCCCTTTAGCATCATTCCTTCCAAAGAACACCCAGGGCTGATCTCCTTCAGAATGGACTGGGTTGGATTTTCTTGCAGTCCAAGGGACTGAAGTTCAAATAAACGTGAGCTCTAGAGGCAGCTCTGGTACCACTCACTCTGTGATTTGGACTTTTCACCCATACATTTGCTGCTGGAGAAGACTCTTGAGAGTCCCCTGGACTGCAAGGAGATCAAACCAGTCAATTCTAAGGGAAATCAACCCTGAATATTCATTGGAAGGACTGATGCTGAAGCTGAAGCTCCAGCATTTTGGCCACCTGATGTGAAGAGCCAACTTATTGGAAAAGACCCTGATGTTGGGAAAGTTTGAAGTAGAAGGGGACGACAGAGGATGAGGGTTGGATGGCATCACTGAGTCAATGGACATGAATTTGTGCAAGCTCCAGGAGTTGGTGATGGACGGAGAAGCCTGGTGTGCTGCAGTCCATGGGGTGGCAAAGAGTTGGACATGACTGAGTGACTGAACAACCTGTACATTTGAGGATATAGTGAAATGATCTTCAAGGGCCCTTACAGATCTAAAATTCTGTGATTCTATGGTTCTAGTAACTTGAATTGTTCTATATTCTAATTTTATGAAAAATAAAAATTGTTAAAAAAGCTTTCAAGAAGTAATTTTAATTATATATTCTTAACTCTCCCCAATCTTATCTATAACTCCAGTGTTATACAATGATTATAAGAATTTGGAATCTATTCTGAAGGCATTATAAGAGGGCAAACCAAAACCTTATTTTATGGTTATTGTAATTCCATTGTTGGGCATTCTAATTGCATAAATATTTGCTAATGCATAAATGGTATATAACTATTTCCATTTAACTACCATATGGAAAATAAGTGTAATACTCCATTACCTACTCACTCTGATTAAATGAATCTCTCCTGGGGAATTCAACAAGTTTTTATTTCTGGCAGTTCATTAACATTACTAAATCTTTGAATGACAAGGACAGAGATTATTGTTTCTAGGTTAAAGAGGGTGATGTGGAGTCAGGATAACTCAAGAGTTGGAAGGAAGTTTAAAGGTTATCTAACTAGACCCTTTATTTTACAGATGAGAAAAGTGAAACCAAGAAAAGGTAAAAGCCAGAAATTTGGTGATCATCTTGGACAAGAGCTGGAATAAAACACTAGACTAGGAACTTCCCTGGTGATCTGGTAGTTATGAATCCACTTTTCGAGGCAGGGGATGTGGGTTCCATCCTTTGTCAGGGAACTAACATCCCACATGTTGTGGAGCAACTAAGTCCAAGTGCCACAACTAAAGAATCCATGCACCACAACAAAAGATCCCAAGTCCCACACCTAAGACGAGACACAGTCAGATAAATAATAAATAAATAAATAAAATTAACTAGACCACTTGATCCCCCAGCTTATTTTCCAACAGAAACCTTTGATAGATTTCCCTCTGGTGCCCAATATTTAAGATGAGTTAGATAAGAAAAGCCAGGTTTTTTAAGGGTTCATCTCACACACTAGTAAAGTAATGCTCAAAATTCTCCAAGCCAGGCTTCAGCAATATGTGAACATGAACTCCCAGATGTTCAAACTGGTTTTAGAAAAGGCAGAGGAACCAGAGATCAAATTGCCAACATCCGCTGGATCATTGAAAAAGCAGGAGAGTTCCAGAAAAACATCTATTTCTGCTTTATTGACTATGCCAAAGCCTTTGACTGTGTGGATCACAATAAACTGTGGAAAATTCTGAAAGAGATAGGAATGCCAGACCACCTAACCTGCCTCTTGAGAAACCTGTATACAGGTCAGGAAGCAAGAGTTAGAACTGGACATGGAACAACAGACTGGTTCCAAATAGGAAAAGGAATACGTCAAGGCTGTATATTGTCACCCTGCTTATTTAACTTATATGCAGAGTACATCATGAGAAAGGCTGGGCTCGAGGAAGCACAAGCTGGAATCAAGATTGCCGGGAGAAATATCAATAACCTCAGATATGCAGATGACACCACCCTTATGATGGAAAGTGAAGAAGAACTAAAGAGCCTCTTGATGAAAATCAAAGGGGAGAGTGAAAAAGTTGACTTAAAGCTCAACATTCAGAAAACAAAGATCATGGCATCTGGTCCTATCACTTCATGGGAAATAGATGGGGAAACAGTGGAAACAGTGTCAGACTTTATTTTGGGGGGCTCCAAAATCACTGCGGATGGTGATTGCAGCCATGAAATTAAAAGACGCTTACTCCTTGGAAGGAAAGTTATGACCAACCTAGATAGCATATTCAAAAGCAGAGACATTACTTTGCCAACAAAGGTCCATCTAGTCAAGGCTATGGTTTTTCCAGTGGTCATGTATGGATGTGAGAGTTGGACTATAAAGAAAGCTGAGTGCACAACACCAAGGATGAACCCTCATGTAAACTGTGGACTTTGATTGACAATGATGTGTCCAGTGTAGCCTCACTGATTGTAACAAATGGTCCACTTTGGTATGGATGGTGATAGGGAGAACACTGTGCATGTATGGGGGCAGGGAATATTTGGGAACTCTCTATACTTTACATGCAATTTTGCTGTGAACCTCAAACCGTTTTTTTTAAAAATAATGTCTAGGACCTCCCTGGTGGTCCAGTGGTTAAGAATCTGCCTGTCAGTGCAGGGGGCACAGGTTTGATCTCCAGTCCCAGGAGATCCCACATGCGGCAGGGCAACTAAGCCCAGGGACCACAGCTACTGAATCCAAGGGCCCTAGAGCAACAAGAGAAGCCGCCGTGAGAAGCCTGATTACTGCAACTGGAGAATGCCCCCCACTTGCCGCACCTAGAGAAAAGCCTGTGTGCAGCAATGAAAACCTAGCACAGCCAATAAATAAATAAATAAATATTTAAAAAATAATGTCTGTTAAAAAGAGAGAGGAAGAGAGAGAATCAAATCATCAAGCCAGACAAGCAGTGGGACTCCAGATCAGAGGTAAAATCCTTGAAACAGAGGTAGAGCCTTACAAGTGGGGAACCTCCCTTACTCCGCGCTCCAAAGCAGGAGTCAAGAAAGTAGCTTTTCTAGGTTTTAATTTTGTAGGTGCCCTAGGAAAGGACAGGTTGGAGAACTCTACCTACTTAGGGATCAGTTCAGAACCTGAGCAGAATTTAAAAGCTTTTGCAATAAAACAACTATTGAATATTTCCAGGCTCTGACAGATTTTGATAAGGACCCTCAACTTCATTATTTAATACAATGGTTTGCAAAACATCCAGCTTTCAGGTTGACCTGTCAGTAAGTATGTCCTCTCATGGTATTTTAGACTGCACAAATAGAAAGCAAGACAGATAAAATAATATAGGAAATTCAGCTGCTGAAAAATTGCAACAAGGAGGTTGTTGTGTGTTTTTAGTAAGATTCTATATATTCAGAATCTATTTCCCACCTCAACGGTACATAATCATCCAATTGGAAAACCACGTCTTTCAGGAATATTCTTTTAATTTTTTACCTTTTGGAAGGAAGCTTGCTTGCAGCAGTATATCACAACACAAAGCTTTAATGGACCTTTAAATGCCCAGATTAAGAGAGAATGACCTGGAACACTATCTAACTGAAAGGGGAAAGGCAGAGACAACGAATCTTTTTAAAGTTCTCAAACTCTGTAGTCTAAATTAAAACTGTGGATCTTAATTTTAAAAAAGAAAAGAAGAAGCTGTTTTCCAGTCCATGGTGTCAAGAGATCCTTCATTCTATATCTGGGGATCCCTCAAATTTGGGATTTTCCATGCTCCAGAAAAACATCTACATCTGCTTTATTGACTACATCAAAGCCTTTGACTGTGTGGATCACAACTGTGAAAGCAGAGAAGGCATAAAAAAATTATTTGAGTATTTCTAACTTCTTACTGTAGTCTGAGGTTTGTATCTATCTTTAGGCAGTTGTGAAAACAATCCCATCTACCTCTCAACATATGCATTCAGAATGAGATCTTCCAAAAAAGAAATGCAAGAGATGAAAGAAAGAACTAATTATACACTAAATACTTGTTTTTACTCCATAACCAAAATGATCCTTTTTCTAATGTATTCACTTGAGTTCAATGGGGTGTTACATTTTCCTGTAACCTTCATTTCCAAAACAAACCATGTCAATACTAAACAAGACAATACAATCTCAAAAAAATGAGCAAAGGATTTAAACAAATATTTTTCCAAAGAACATAAACAAATATTTTTCCAAAGTACATACACAAATGTTCAATAAGCACATGAAAAGATGCTTAATATCATTAGTCACAAGGGAAATGAAAATCAAAACCACAGTGATATACCATATCACAACTTCTTGAAAGGCTATTTAAAAAAAAAGAAAAGAAAGAAAAATAACAACTGTTGGCAAGGATGTGAATAAACTGGAACCCTGGTGTATTGCTGTAGGGATGCAAAATGGTGCAGCTTCAGTAGGATAGTTTGGAGTGGAAAATGTTGAACAGAATTACCATATGACAGCAATTCCACTCTTAGTTAAACATATATCCAAAAGGATTGAAAAGGGAAATCAAATAGACATTTGTACACTAATGCTCATTACACCATTCTTCATTACAAAGATAAGGTGAACACAAGCCAAGTGTCCATCAACTGATTAATATTATTCAGCCATAAAATGGAGTGAAGTTCTGACATGTACAGCATGAATCTTGACATTATGCTAATGAATGAGTCACGAAAGGACCAATATTGTATGATTCCACTTATATGAAGTACCTAGAATAGGTGAGTTCACAGTAACATAAAGTAGAATAGAGGTTCCCAGAGAGTGGAAGGAAGGGGAAATGGGAGTTATTTCTTTTATTGGGTACAAAATTTCTGTTTGGGATAATGAAATATTTCTAGATATGGATAGTGGTGAATGGTTGCATAACACTGAATATAATGTCATTGAATTATACATTCGAAGGTGCTTAAAATAGCAAATCTTATGTATATCTTATTACAATAAAAAAGATACATAAGAGGATTCATAGTTTTGCAAAATCATTCTGGGTGTTATGGGAGAGAGACAAAACAGTATGCTCTGAATGTAAGGATGGAGTAAACTCCAGATTAGCAACTTTAAGGGTGAGGTAGGGAAATAAATATAATGAATTGGTACAGCCACGTCCGCTAACAAGCTTTCTTAACTCAAAGGTGAGTTGAGATCCAAAATAACCATCAGGGCAATATGGGCCAAAAAGACATGTCCCCCTATCCTATTTCCATTTATGCTTGAGTTAAAAAAACACCTCCCACTTTATTGCTTCTCAAATTTAGATTTTAAATATACATGACTTAAAGGTGGTAACTGTGCTTACTTTGATCGTCTTCAATATTTCAATGCACACAAAATTGTTTAGCATTTTCTGGGGACAAAATCTTGAGATATCACATCCTCGAATGGGACCATCTATGTGAATGGCCTATGTGGTACAGGTCAGACTGAAATTTGTTCAGGGGTTCCATAAGCACCAATATGCCTTCACCCCCACCGAAGCGTGGGGCCTAGGACAGAGAGCAGCTCTCTTCCTTCTCGGAAGGGGCTTTCCCAACCCCCAACTCCTTAACGGGTTCCTCACACTCCGTAAGCGAGCCCAAGTCTATCACTCTCTGAGGCAGCTCCAAAGGATTCTGGGAGTTAGGGGCAGGACGAGGGGCAAAATGAAATGTTGGAGCAAGGTGCTGCTGCTGCTAAGTCACTTCAGTCGTGTCCGACTCTGTGCGACCCCATAGACGGCAGCCCACTAGGCTCCTCTGTAACGGCAGGTAAATTTAGGATTATCCGCCGGTTGCTGAGCGACTTCTCAAATCTTCCTGACCACTTCTCCCACCTGGTAGGCCCGAGCGCCTAATCCTCCTTCCACGCCCCGCCCCTCAGCTGCTCTACTAGCCAATCATCAGGCGGGTGCTTGACGGACTGGGCCAATCCCGAACACGTTCACTTTGAGCGGGAAAGGCTCAGAAACGCAGAGAGAGCGAGGTCGCCTTAACGGCTGGTTCTTGGCCTGGTCTCTAGTGGGTAACAGGCCTCGGAGGCCGCCGCCCATTGGCCGGGCAGCGGGCCAATGAGGGGTGCGAAGCCGGAGACGGGCCTCCCGGGAGGGGGCGGGGCGGGCCCGTGCCGGGTCGCGTGCGGGGTCGCGAGCCCCTGGTGGGCAATGTAACGGCCTCTCCCCAGCCTCTCCCTCCCGGCTCCTGCCCCCGCACCCACAGACCGGCTCCAGGCAGCGCCCGGGGCGGAGGCGGCAACGGCGGGGTGCGGGTTGAGGGAGCTGGGCCTCGACGCCCCGCCCCATCCCCGTACCCCAGGAGCTGTGCCTAGCTAGTCCAGGAGGGGCTGGGAGGCCTATGGAGGTGAGCTGAGGAAGGGACTTGAGGTAACTGGCGGGGACTGTCAGGGGTTTGGGTGGCGGCCGGGCTAGGAGGACGGCGACCGTGAGGAGAGACAGAATGGGCGCGTCCCGGACGCGGGTCTCTGAAGCGGCCGGGCGGGAGAGGCCGGGTCGCCGGCGAGGAGCCCCGACGGGGCGGCCGGGCTGCGCCGCGGGGGAGAGCCTGGGGCTTGGCGGCCGGTGGGGTCGGGGCCTGGGGACTCGCCGCGGGCTGACAGAACTGGCGGCGGGGCGGAGCAGGTGACTGGCCGCGACGCGCAGGTTGCCGCTGCCTCCCCAACGTCGGGCCGTGGCGGCGCTGAGGCGGAGGCCGGCGGGGAGGGCCCGTCAGGCGCACCTTGGGGTCCGGCCGGAAAAAGGAGAGGGAACCCCGGGGGCAGAAGCGCGGGGTCCCCAAATGAGTGTTCTGGGATCGGATTCCGGGTGCAGCTAGGCGCACAGCCGACGTAGAACCGTGGAAGCCGTCGTCTGGCCGTATCGGTCCGGCTCTGCCCTGCGTGACGTGTGTCTCCTGTTTCCTGTCCCCGTTTCGTGCAGCCGAAAGTCGCGTTCCGTGGAGGTGCGAATCGCTGCTGGAACCTCAGTGCGGACGCCAGCAGTCGACTAACAGATGTCTTCAACAGCGTGATGCTGACTGGCTCCCCTTCCTTCTATGATTGCTACAAATCGCAGGTCCCTTTCTCCGCTCTGCCCTTTGTTAGAGGATTTATTCTCCTTCAAATTCGACCCTACCCCCACCACCCAGCCCATTCACGTTGGCGTTTAAATTGCTCCACGTTTAGAACCAGACAATATTTTAAATAGAGTTTGTAGAATACAAACTGGTTTTGAAAGCAAGTTAAGGAATAAGATTTTTCATTGATTCTTGCTTTTGCTTTGTCCTCAGCGTGACATGATGCCAGAAATGTAAGAAAATCCGTATTTGCTTATACCGTAAGATGATTTTCCCTTCCAGCATTTATTGGAAGTCGGTGCAAACATACATTTGATCATTTAAAAGGGAAATTTTTCTATACTTTTTTATTCTCTGGCTCTAACAATGTCTTAGATGATGTGGTACCTTTTACCTCACCTAAAACATTTAGTTTTGTTAACGTGTTAAGTTAGCTTAGGATAATGTCATTTTCATTTGAAATTATTTAACCAGTACATCGCTGTTGATATTGTTATATTTTGAATTATAACAGTGACCTGAAATAAATACTTTATTTAATTTGCATGTCAGCCTTGTATAGTATTATACCCATTGTACAGATAGAGAAATTTGAGGCCCAAAGAATTTGACGTGCTCTAAGTGACAAAACCCAAGTTGACTCCAGGTCTTTTCACTGCCAAGACCAGCATTCCACTGCTCTCTATAATGTTTACCTGACTACTAAAATTTACTTGGATTTAATTTCAGTTGATTAAGCATAGCAAGAATAAAGTGAGACATTTTGCAATTATCTAGACTAATTAGTGTACCAACCCTAAGCATTCACATATTTAACTTCCAGAAATGTTTTGACTGAAAAGGATCTAGATAGCCACCACATTAGTTGCTTGTTTTATCCTAGAATATTAAATTTAAATCAGTCTTTTAAAAGGATTTAATTTTTCTAATACTCAAATCTTTAAAATATAAAGTATACTTGAAATAATGCTTATGTATTTTGTTTCAAATATTGTTTACCTCATTTGATATTATATAATCTGAAAATGCTCATTTTGTTTAAGCAACTCTTTCAAAAAGATGAGCAATTATTGGTATCACTTTGGATACTTCACACCTAAAAGAGAGTTAGGTTGGGCCTGTCATAAAAACTTCAGAACTAAAGGAATAAAATTATGAAAGGTTCTGACCATAACAGCCTTTGTAAAAGTTACTGCTAACAGAAATTTTGGAAAGACAGTTTTTAGTGGCACTTTTAGCAAAATCTCTTCTGTGCCTCAGTTTCTCCAATTTCAGAATAGTCAACAAAATAATAAGCTATAAACAAGAAATTATAATATGTAGGTTTCAAATAGTATTCATAACTAGAATTTAACCAAATGGCTATAAAATGTTTGAGATTTGTGAAGATTTGTGATTAGATGATATTAGTTTTCATATATTATTGGTATAAACTCAGTGAATGTTTAAAATGTTATTTTTCAGTTACCGTGTCCATGAAGAACAGAAATTTAGGAGTGTTTTGATCTAAACATGTTTTATCTCTTTTCACATCAATTTTGATTGAGAATAAAAGCAATTAGAAAATATTTTTAACCAGGATTATATACCTTCTATATTTATAAGAAAATACCCTTTCTACTCTGTTTATGTCTGGATATTTATAGCTATTACATCTCAGGTTTTAGTAGCTCCTTATTTGGAGAGTTAAAAATTGTGAATCTATATATTCAGACTATTTTAAGTATTTAAAATTTGAGGTGCAGTATTTTCATTGTACTTCAATCCCTTTTTTGGAAGGAAACAGGACTTCGAATAATTCATTAAAATCTTAAAACTCAAACCTTTTTCCTTATTTACTCAAAATTCATTATAGAAGTATAAAGAAAAAATGAACTCGTTTTTTCTTATAACTATAATATCTTTAAATTTCTTAAGATAAAATATGTTATGTATTGTCTCATTTTTATACTTCCTCTTGGAAATAAACTAAGCTGAAAATTAAAGATATTGTTTTAAAAGGCCCTAGTGTAGGAGTGGAGAAGGCAATGGCAACCCACTCTAGTACTCTTGCCTGGAAAATCCCATGGACAGAGGAGCCTGGTAGGCTGCAGTCCATAGGGTTTCAAAGAGTCAGACACAACTGAGTGACTTCACTTTCACTTTTCACTTTCATGCATTGGAGAAGGAAATGGCAAGCCACTCCAGTATTCTTGCCTGGAGAATCCCAGGGACAGGGGAGCCTAGTGGGCTGCCATCTATGGGGTCACACAGAGTCGGACACGACTGATGTGACTTAGGAGCAGCAGCAGTGTGGGAGTAAGACGTCCTTGAGTTTGGGTTTTACTTTTGTCATCTCTTAGCTCAATAATTTGTAGCCTCATTTTTAAACCCATTATAAAACACCCATTTCCTCATTTTTAAAATACAGAGAATATCCATGTCATAAGGTGACTGAATACAATGTGTGGAATTTCTTTGAAAATTTGATGTAAATGTATATTCACTTGTTTTTCACAGATTGGGGGCATTAAGACTGAATTTTATAAATGATTTATTAAAAATAATACTAAAAATAATACAGCTATGGTCCACATAGTGCTCATCTGTTCAAAAAATTAGAACAGCAATAATTGTGGGTGTTCGTGTCCTATCTCAGAGATAAGCAACAGCTATTGGACAGGGGCCAAATCTGCTGAGTGGCTGTTTTTGTAAACAGAATTTTATTGGAATAGTAATTTACACATTGTCTATAGTTGCTTTGGTGCTAGGAGTTTCAACAGAGACCTTAACACAGCAAACCATAAAATATTATTATCTGACAGAGAAAAAAATTGCCAACTCCTACTGTTAAAGTAAGCTTAAGTGTCTTAAGTCAAGATTTGTCTCCCAACTTTTACACATGTGTTATTTCCTCAAATTTCCTATTATTTCACTAATATTCTGTAATAAATGTAGTTTTGTTTATATCTGATATACAAACATATCTTTAAAATTTCAGAATGAAGATAGTGTTGACCTAAGGCAGACCTATGCTCCACTTTCATCAACGGAATATGCAAGTTCTGTAGATTCTTCACTTTTCTATGCACCATGGTCTACATATGGAGATGATACTAAACAGCCCTCTCATTCTCAGATCAATGTAAAGAACAGGTAAATTAATAAATTAGATTTCTCAGGCTAAACAAAGTGTTCTTAAGTTTGATTATATGGGAACCTAGTTATATTAGCTCTTTGTTCCCTGTATCAGTATTTTTATGACATTGTAATTTTATTTATCTAACTTCTAGGAAATCTTAAAAGTTATGTGTCTATAATTTTTTCTTGCTACTTTCTTTCATTAATTAGAAGCAACCCTAAGTGAGTATATCTTAAGTTCCTCTTTCTAAAGATAGCATATAAATGAGTTACAATTTTTCAATCTATTTTTTAATCCAGTTCTAAATTTTCAGTAATTCTTCCCTTACAAGTATACAACAAACAGGATATTATCAAATGTAAGATACTTGTTTTCTATTCAGTTCCACTAATAATGAGGGCTAACTCTATGTCAGATTCTCTCCTATTGCAGATATTAGAATTAACATGGCAAATATTATCCCTGCCTTTATAGATCTTACAGTAATGGTGATGAATATGATAACTTGCCAGGCACTACAAGTGCCTGGTACTGCAAGGTAAGGTCTAAAGGAAGAAGTATAAAATATTATGGGAGCTTATTGCAAAGAGAAGCTTAAGGGAATGACACTACCTTTATGTTAATTATAATGAGGGAGCAGTTAAAAGAGACTGATGTGTCTTTAGTTTACCAGGAAATAATTATTTTTAAAATCTACTAATTAAATAATTGTTAAAAATTTAGAAATTAGTTTTAAGTTCTCTAAAGTAGATTTTATTAGGTAGACTATATAACTCTACACAAAAAAAGTATTTTTTTAGTTAATATGTGTTCATTGAAAAACTTCAGACTTTATAGAAATATGTAAAGGCAAGCAGAAGTTTACCTTTACCCTGCTGTTCCACCTCCCAGTAACAATTATTAACAGTTTGGTATATATTACATTGAATATTTTTCTAGATATATATTAACATATTATTATACAAAAAGTTTATATCAAATTTTTAGTGCGAAAAGTATTAGACTTGTAGGTAGACCATTTATTCAACAAGTATGTAGTAAAGCATGGCAAATGATAAACCTTTGCAAAATTCAAGTTTTTTAATATCATGATCATTTATTCAGTTTAATGATTACTAATACCTACCTTTTCTATGTTATGAAGATCAATGAAATATTTGAATGTTATGCAAGTATAAGGTATTTTTATTTCTAAAATGTCCTAACACTATGAAATGTTAGACATAAAATATTAAAAAACAAGAAGTTTCAATTTAAACAACATATTACTTCTAGGAGCAAATTACCCAAAATCCATAAGAGGTAAAAAGGGTCCAGTATATTCCATCTCATTGTTGTTTTTTACATTTTGTATTGTTTAGATAGTGTTGGTCATTAGGTAGGGTTTCATCTACATGGAGCACCAGTCACTTCTTTGGCAAAGACTTAAGGATAGCACCCATATCTTTTACATTTGAGGGACAACTGCTGCATTCTTGTGATATTTAGGATGACCATAGCACTATACTTTTTAAAGGGTCACAAAAATAGAGTAACAGGTTCATATGGTTTTCAAATCACAGATGAAAAAACTTAGCAAGTGTGATGCAATGATGTATAATAGGACTAGACATGCTTTCAGAAGCAGTCATGGTACCAATCATGTCTATAACATCATAGATTAGAGATTTATATCTTGGTCATCTAAAATGAATAGATGTGTTTTGGAGAAATAAGAGGTAAGCATTCATTGAGAACTAGACATAAGATTTGGAATGAAGGAGAAATATTTATGTAGGATAAATACTATGCTAAAGTGGAAAATATTCTTGAGTTCCTATTCCCTCTTTAGTTGACATGAAGGTATAGAGTTAATCCAAATATTTAATAGAAAAATAAGTCAGAATAAGTCTGGAAAAAGAAATATATTATGTTTCAATGTGAGCAAAAGAATTTACATGTGATATTCATTTATTTTTAGGATTCAAACAGAAAGAAATGACTATGGTAGTGAAACAGACTTATATGGACTTGTGTCTAACATTTTGGAAGAACAAGATAAATCACAGCCATACTTTGCTGAGGGGTTAGTATATTACATAACCTATATAGTATGTAATAAACTTTTAAATTCCCAGGTACTAGATCGTTAACTTTTATTTTTACTTAATAGAGGATCATCTGACATTCGACATCGTAATTCAGATATTTGTTTCTAGGAGCCTTGATTTTCCTGAGGTGCTTGCCATACAATTGAAAGTTTAATTTGCTATTAAGAACTTTCATTTGAAAAATCATTCTTCCATAACTCAAAGCTATTTCCCTTGAGTTCATGAGTTAAAATTTGGCTTAAAGAGTATAAATTCCAACGACTTTTATACTTATACCTCCAAAAATAAAACTATCATTGCTTCTGAGTAGAAATATGTATGGATTTTATTCATATAGTAAAAACTTTTAAAGTATGCATTAATTGTTTTACTTGGGTGTAGAAGCCATATTATCCAGATTCCCTATTTCATAAATAGGGAAATATGTAGCATACATCTAACCAATGAAAATATTTTCATTTCAATGAGAGTACATCCTTTTTAATTAAAAAAATTGTGGTCAACAGCACTTTTGTATTAATCTTATGTAATAATGTAAGAAAAATCTTATCTGGTTTCTACTTACTATATGTAAACAGTTCATGTAAGACCATGCAATCACCAGCCTCAGGCTTTAGTTTATGTCTCCTCGAAAAGTATACTGAAGACATATTAAGACTAAAATGCATATTTATGCAGCATATAGTGCATTTTAAGTGGCAGAAAGTTATTTGGATGTAATGGCAAATTATAAGGCAAAGTTGGAAAGGATTAGAGAATGGTGAAATGGGGCAATATAAATGTTTTTAAAGCCTTTCCTCCCTTCTCCAGTAAGAAAATAAAGACTTTTAAAATCTAAATTGTAATTAAATATATTTGCTTGTTCTAGGACCTGTTCCTCCAATTTAAAGTCAGCATGGCCAATGAACACAAGCAGATTTGCAGATCACCATGACCTCTTAACAGAAACCAAAAGGCCAGTAGATACAGCCATCTCTCAGCAAGCTTTTTATACCGGTGAATCTGTGTCAGCAGTGGAAAAGCAGTACTTACATAACAGTAATCTCATACCACAACAAAAAATAGATGAACTTTATCATGGATTTACTGGTTTAGACCTTGAAGAACAATGGATGTACCCCTCACGAAATGATCATTCTAACTGTTACAATATTCAGCCAAATGATACAGCTAAGACAGCATTTCAAGAATATCCATTTATCAAAAATTGTTTTACACCACAAACTGGTCTGTCTGACATCATGAAAGAATCTGGAGTTGATACTTACTCTTATGGAAGAGAGAAAATATGTGCTAAAGGTCTGGAAGCACCATTACAGCAAAGGAGGGCAGAGATATTTCTTTCCCAATTTAATAGGTATAGTGAAAATCCAGATTATTGTAGATATCCAGAATATGCTCATCCTAATAAGGCTAAGCTGAGTAAGTGTTCGAATTTTAGTGTCCAAGATAGTAAAAAATTAGTTAGTGCCACACCTGAAACACCAACTGTAGAAGCAGACACCTACACAAAGTTATTTCAGGTAAAACCAGCAAATCAGAAAAAAATGGAGGAGACAATACCTGACCAGCAGAATTTCACATTTCCAAAAACTACACCACATCTGACAGAAAAACAGTTTGGAAAGGAAGCAGCATTTACTGCTGATTTTGGATTAAAATCAGAATATGGACTAAAACCTCATACAACTTGTTCAGCTAATAATGATTTTGCTAATGTCACAGAAAAACAGCAGTTTACTAAACCTGACCCCCCAAATTCTGAGTATTTTAAATCAGTGAATTTACTAGCAAATTCAGCAACATCTTCAGGAGGTATCAACTTAAACAGACCAACATGGATGAATGTGCAAACAAAAAATAACACTCCTATTCTTTATCGAAATCAAGGTAACTTGATGAAATTAAATTCTCATTTAACTGTAGCTTCAAAAGGTTCTAACCATTCTTCAGATTTCCCCCAACTATCATCTACAAATTTAACCCCAAATAGCAATTTATTTCAGAAGTATTGCCAAGAAAACCCTTCAGCATTTTCTAGTTTTGATTTTGGTTACAATGGTGCAGAAAGAATCCAATCTGTCAATCACATGGAAGGACTGACAAAGACTGGAGAAGAAAATCTCTTTGAATCTGTTGCCGATAAAAAAATAAAGCAGCCAAATGGATTTTGCGATAACTATTCAGCTCAGCAGTATGGGATCATTGAAAATGTAAACAAACATAATTTTCAAGCTAAGCCCCAAAGTGGACATTATGATCCTGAGGAAGGGCCAAAGCATTTAGATGGCTTATCTCAAAATACATACCAAGATCTGTTGGAGTCACAGGGTCATTTTAATAGCCACAGACAGGGAAGTGGAGACAACAATATTAATAGCCGTGTGAATCGCACACAGGCATCATGCTTTTCTAATAATTATATGATGGGAGATTTAAGGCATAATCAGAGTTTTCAACAACTTGGTTCAAGTGGGTTTCCACTAAGATCCACTCATCCATTTGGCCATTCAGTTGTTCCACTGTTGGATTCGTATGATTTGTTTTCTTATGATGACTTAAGCCATTTATACCCATATTTTAATGATATGATGTATGGTGATAATTCCTTTTCTGGTTTCGTGCCAACTTTTGGATTTCAAAGACCAATTAAAACCCGCAGTGGACCAGCCAGTGAACTTCATATTCGTCTAGAAGAGTGCTATGAACAATGGAGAGCATTAGAAAAGGAGAGAAAAAAGGTAATACAAAACTATCCATTTAGGCATAACGTAGTATATCTCCTTTGCCTATTTTCATTTTGTTTACCCTAGTGTAGTTTAAGAAAGAGTACTTACTTTTAAGTTGAATTCTTCTATAATGTATAGTATTTGTTAAGTCCCTGACTATACAGAATTAATTAGGTGACTTAAGAGACTAAAAATGCTTGGGGCTTAAAAAATTTTTAAGTTTTTTTTGCCTGTTAGGTAGACTTTTTCCTTAATGGGTTGAAAGTTTAAATTATTGGAGTGTTCATGTATTTTATGCAGTAAGTATGACAGAAAAGTATATGTTACTGTGGTTTGTATTTATTGCCTTTTGATACCAAAACAGAATTTTTATCTAAAGGAATAATTTTCGATTTTCTTTTTAGGCCTATAAGAAATATTATTCATGATTGAATCATATTTAGAAAATCTAGTATCTAAAAGTTATATAATTTTTTTACAGACTGAATTGGCTCTTGCGAAGAATTATCCAGGGAAAAAAGTATCCAGTACTAATAATACTCCAATTCCACGGCTGACCTCCAATCCATCTAGAGTTGATCGGTTAATTGTGGATGAACTTCGAGAACAAGCCAGAGTAAGCTGTGAAGATATCTAATAGCAGATTTTTTTAACTGTTTGATAAAATTTTTAAATGCCTCAGCAAGTTAGAGTTCTGAAGGATTCTTAACTCACATTTATGTGTAACTCTCTGAAATGTATTCTTTCCCATGTTTGGACCTAGAACTATTAGTTATTTAGGAAAGGGAAAATAGCCCCACTCAGTCTTTAAAATATTAAGTTTAGTAATCTAAGAGATTCCTCCTCAAGAAATCCAGATTAGCAATGGAACTAATCCACAAAAGAAAGAAAAAATTTAAAGCAAAACCATTTAAAATATTATTTATAGGGAAAGTCTCATTTCTTAATCACAAACATTTGTTTTCTAGCTTCACGAAAAAGCTTTGCTTATATTATACAAGGTAGTAAATTAATAGGAAATTAACTTATTTCATTTTCTTGACTCTGTTCTCTTGAGTTATTTAACAAACATTAAGTATATCTAGCAATGTATTAATTACTAATAAACTGACGTATGTAGGTATATGCATAATTTTATAAAATAGCCTTATTTTGGAAAAGTAGTATATCACTTCAGATCAAATGTAAAGAATCTTGATGTTAATTAAAAATTATTTTCCTATTATCTCCTTTGTAATTTCAGAATTCTTCAAGCAACTGTAATAGAATAGGGTAGTTTTTTCTTTCTAACCTTCCTCTTTTAAAAACTTCTGTTTTCTGGGACTTCCCTGGGTCCAGTGGCTAAGACTCCATGTTCCCAATGTAGGGGGTCCTGGTTCCATCCCTGGTCAGGGAACTAGATCCCACATGCTGCAACTAAGAGTTATGCTGTATGAAGATTCAACATGCCGAGTGCTGCAACTATGACCTGGTGCAGCCAAATAAATAAACAAAATAATTTTTAAAAACTTCTGTTTTCCAAATAAAATTTGATAATGATTCCTAGGAAAAGGCATGCAGTGAAACAGATTGCATCTATGATTGAATAAAAGCCATTTAAGGAATTAGAAAAAATCAGCACAACAGTCTTATTTTATTGATCATTTGTTTCTTACCTATACCATGCTGTCTCTAAAATAGAGATATGAAATACTTCAATGGAAAAATATTGATTTTTACCTAGCTTTCAGCCTTGATCAGTTGTAATTTTTAATCAAATTCATAAATTTGTACAATGGAATTTATCAGCGGTGTGGTCAGATATAGCCAAATGTTATAAAAACTTGAATCTTTGTTTTTTTAAACTTCCAAGTTAAAATTTTTCTCAGTAATGCATTTCTAGGCAATAAATCAAAGAATTGCTAATGTGAGTATTAAGAAATATACTTAATACTTTCCAGCCTTATGTGGGCTTCACCTTAGTTTAGCGTATTTATAGCTGTTATAATAATTTTGTTTCTATTTAGCAACATTAGACTAGTAATATACAAAGGGCAAAAATATTTTTATGTGTGCTACTTCTAGTTTGCTGGTTTTATAAAATTCTGAAAAAAATCTTTTAAAATTTTATTAAAAATCACTTGTAAAATTTTTTCTTTACATTTATTCAAAATGACTCTTACTTTAAAAATATATAATTTGTAGTTCACTGGAGTTTTTACTGTGGTATTTTTTCCTTCTTCCCCCTCAAGAATCTGGCTGGTTGTACAGTTGGGAGGAAAATATTTAATACCTGTACACTTGTGTTTTCTCCATGGGCTTGAACTGGCATGAACTTATACCAAAGAAATTTGGTAGGAGTGTGAGGTTAGAGACATTCATTCAGGTGCTTATTAACTGAGAGGTATTTTTCTGCTCTTTCCAGTCACTGAATTATGTGAGTTTTAAATCATTTGGCTCCCAAAGGCAGTTACTGTATTTATTAGATGTTCAAATCCTAGCTACTCAAAAGTTCTCCTTCCTTACTCCTTCCAAGTTTAGAATTTGAAACTTTAGGCATATACAATATGAAACATACTCCCTTTACTATATATCTAAGATATATAGTGTCCTTTTTTAAGCTTAATGAACCAGAAGAGTCTTCTACCACCAGAAGATTAAGACCTCCTAATTTTTCCTAGCAATTTTGACACTTATAGGATTTATTTTGTTACTTTAGCATAAATTTAAGTCAGTATTTTCTGGATTATGGACCCCTTAAAACTAACACTAGTGTAGTGTAGTTGCTCAGTCGTGTCCGACTCTTTGCGACCCCACAGACTGTAGCCTACCAGGCTTCTCTGTCCATGGGATTTTCCAGGCAATAGTACTGGAGTGGATTGCCATTTCCTTCTCCAGGGGATCTTCCCAACCCAGGGCTTGAACCCAGGTCTCCCGCATTGTAGACAGACGCTTTACCGTCTGAGCCACCAGGGAAGTAGCCAATATTATTTCTGACTTCCAAAAGGGAGAACATCGAAGGCCCAGAAAGGAATTGCTGAGGTCAAGATTAATCAGATCTAGAGACTGATTAACCCTTTTTAGCTCAATTTTTTTCTTTTAACTACAGTAACTCCTAATCTCTTTTGGCAGGCTATTATTTACCAAAAAGAATGTCAGATTTTATATTTGCACTTACTGTTAATAATATGAATATATTTGAATGTTTGACTTTTTCACTGTTGCTTATTCTCAGAAACTACTTTTAAACTATCTAGAATTGACATATGTACGAAAGACAGACTTTCCATCTTTGTTTCCCCCATCACGGTGTCAGGATATAGTAAGCTAGTGAAGTGAAAGTTGCTCAGTCGTGTCCGACTCTTTGCAACCCTATGGACCATACAGTCCATGGGATTTTCCAAGCCAGAAGAATGGGATGGGTAGCCTTTCCCTTCTCCAGGGGATCTTCCCAACCCAGGGATGGAATGGGGGTCTCCAGCACATTGCAGGCAGATTGTTTACCAAATGAGCTATGAGGGAAGCCTAAACATTTACTCATTATTGAATGAACATTATTCCTCTCATCTCTATTTGCTTCATTGAAGACTTGTTTTAAATTAATGACAGGGGCAATGTAGTTAAATTTTAAATGCCTCATCAAAATTTAAAATGTTTCCCTCAGGTTGTGACTCTGCTGGGCAAAATGGAACGTCTTCGAAGCTCTCCCCTTCATGCCAATATCTCTACAGCTCTTGATAGACACTTGGAGTCCATTCACATTGTACAGTCACGTAGAAAGGATGAAATTGTTAATGCTTCAAATCGGCAAAGGCAAGGAGTTCCTAGATGCCAAGATGACAGAGGTACAAACATTAATGCATATCCTTTTGATAAGGCAGTTAATTTGAATGTTAATAAAATCAGATTCTGAAGTTAAATAGGTTGGATTTCTAACATTTACACTTGTTTAAAGAATAAATTGTTAAATGGTGCCTATATAATTTACTCCAAAAGTGAAAGTGAAAATACTTTTATCTATTTTGCTAATTTTACCCATTTAACTGTAATAACTCTGTCAAAGTCTGTGTTCTACCCAAAGCATAGTCATGGTCCTACAAGTCAGAAATAAAATACAAGTGTAACACTTTTTTTTACATTAGTATTTATATTTAATGTATAACACTTTCAAATATTAAATCAAGTACTTTGATTAGCTCAGTCAGTAGCCATCTTTCTTTTATAAAAAATAATGATGTTTGATAATTTAGTAGCACAGACTGGGTTTTATAAGAGTTAAGGAGTACTTAAATGATATTTAATTTGAACTGACCACAAATGTTTCTTTTACAGATGTTTTTGCACTTGCTTCAGCAATTAAAGAGATGTGTGTAGCTACTCGAAAAGCACGTACTACCCTGTGGTGTGCACTGCAGATGACCTTGCCAAAAACAGCCAGTACAGCTGGCCAAACAGATGTAGAAAAGGCTTTACAAGATATAGTAAACTGTGAAGATAAAGTCCATGAAAGCCTGAATAGTAGCAATCCAATGAACCAGAGAGGTGAAGCAAATAAACATTAAGGAAATGGCAGCAGAAAGAAGAATAAAAAGCTGAAAAGTAAATGTATCAAGACATGCTAAAAAATTTTAATGAACTTGTCAAACTTGAAAATTTCATTACATTAATTGTCTTTCAGATTTAAAGTTAATAATACCTTAATGAAGTCTAACTTCTATTTAAAAATCTATTTGGAATGAATCAGATGTAGTTGAAAGTGAGTCAAACGTAAAGTTGACTATTCTAGGGCAACTAGGAATTCCCAGGTAGTCAAAGGTAACAAGTTTAAATTAAATTTTTCCTAACAGCTGAAATATTGCTGAAACTCATTCTGCAGTGCAGGGAAATACAAATATGAAATTCTTCTAGAAGATAAGTTTCATTTAGGTCTGCCTTAGTAAGTATAATTCCAAATAATGAATCTTAAGTGACTGTAACCCAATTATGGCTACAGTCTAGTAACCAAAACAAGTTTTGATTGTGATATAAGAATGTTTTCCTTACAAAACTGGATAATACCTAGGGAACAAAGGAAAGAAGGATGAACCCAATATTCATGTAAAAATTTAATATTTAAAATACTACCATATTTATAAATTTGAAATCTTAGTGCCTAAGTATTTGGAGGGAAGTGCATCTGATTCTCCTAAATTAGTGATAAAAGTGCCAGTGTTAAAACCATGCAAGTTACTGAATATAAAACCTGTTCAAATCATTTGTGTATATTATTTAAATTTTAATTACATCAATTATTAAATATTTCCAGTTTTAAAGTATTTTAATTGAATCAAAAAACAAAACATTTCCTTTACCTGGATCTTTTAGACTTGATGCATAACTAAAATAATGACTATTGTTTTAATACCCTTAGTTTGCTGCCTTTTTGAGGGTATTACGAAGTTCTAAAATGTATTTTTTTTAAGGTTAATCTTTTACTAGTTTAGTTTGCAATTGGTTAGTGTATATTTTGTGTAGTTACGTTCATTAGTTTGCTTCTGAATTTTTTTAAAAGAGCTCTTGAAAGCTTGGCTTTTTCTGTTTCTCATCACTTAATATCTTTGTATGGAACCCAAGTAATTTATTCAGTAATATGAAATGTTGGTATTATGTGACTCAGAAGATCTTGGGTTTTAACATTTCTAGCATGAGTTAAACTATAATATAATGTACTGATGAAATTTAATTGAACTACCCTTGACTAGAAACACTAATGTTTTAAATGTTGGTGTTTTTCTTAGTTTTAGAAATCCTGGTATTACAAAAAAAAAAAGAGAGAGTGTAATCACACCACATAAATTTTCTTTAGATGATGTGCGGAAGAAACTGATTGAGAATGCAGGAGTAACTGTAGGGAGAAACATTTTGATCACTGAAATGCCTTAAAACTACCCAAATGAATTACATTGAGGGTAGTCAAATAAAATAGATCATCCCACCACAGTCACTGCATAGAAAGTGGTTAAGTTTGATATAAGACATGTTGGATGTTATGGAAACAAATATTGTACTGAATTTAGTCTCTCAAGTAAATAAATTGCTTTGTTGAAAATAGTTTTTTTATGAGTTTGTATTAGTTTCTAACATTGAGTCACTCATCAGAAAGCCAATTAAATTTCATTTAACTGATAAGAACTAGTGCTAAGTTTTAAACTTCATTATTAACACGTAAATAATGTTGGTAGATAATAAACCAATACCATTCAGATTTCCTTGGATTTAACCTCCTTAAAATATGAAATTTTTGTTCTGCCTTTGTGCTAATCCAGGAGAACCATAGTAAAACTTCTAGGGAAACTTTTATATACGGTGGTCAGAAATGAAACACTATTAACAAAAAACAAAAATTATTTCAAATTTTGTTAAGTCACACTACAGATAACTCTCAAATTAGTTGGTTGTCCCTTTCTATTGAATACCCTCTAATGGATGGTTCTTATGTATTATACTTCTGAATTACAACTTATGAAAATGTTATAAAGTTATGACAAGATTTACAGTCTTATCAAACTGATGGTTCCATCATTTCTAATCTAAAAGAATTTGGAATACCCAGTTTTTTTTTTTAATAGAAAAAGCAGTTTTTTATAAAGGTGGTTGAAAATTAGGTACCTTGAATTATATCAATGTCTTTCCCACTTGAATAGTCTGGTACTGTAAGGTTTTAGAAGGTTGGGGGAATTAATGACTGAAATTCCAAATTTGGCCTAAAATGTCCATCATATCATAGAAAACATAGTTGTTTAAAATTTGCCTTTTCCAATATTAAATATTTTAGACATAAAAGGTTTATTAGCACCTGAGTTACGTGGATAACCTTACTCAAAGCCTAATAAGTTGATCCTTTTCTTCTGTTTAAACATTAGTTCAGGTGTACATTTAACTGTGACCTAGATGATAGAGTCCTGGAAAAATGAATTGACTACTCTTAATTAAAACAGATTGAAACTACTACCCTTCAGGGGTCTATGGATATGACCTGACTGCTTCAGAGACCAAAATCTAGGTGAAAACAAACCAAAAATCCAAAATAAGGGTTATTAAAACAGGCTCTCTCACATGCCTACTGTAGCTACAGCCACATATTAAACTAAAATGCCAGCAGGACTCGAGAGACTTCAAAGCCAACCTACTGTCCAAAAAAGACTTTCTGATCTCCTAATATCCAACCTCACAGAAAGGAAAACTGAGGCAGAGAACTTATGGATTCCAGGAAGAGGGTCTAAAAAATAGCAGAAGAGATTATTGGACTAATCAAAACATAAGTAAAATTCAAACACATTCCTAAGGGACTATCCACACAGAACTCACTTCCAGCTGGAAGGAATCAGAATAAATCAAGATACTGATTTAAATAGTTTATTTTTTTAAAAAGGTGGTTATTTTTTTAAAAAATTTTACAATGACATGGCTATAGGAGTGTATAGAGGTGATACATCATTTCCTTAACCATGTTTTTTACCTTCTGTGGAATGGTAAAAATTGTTTTGTTAATCTCATAGTTAATGGTATAAAACAGAGGTCAGCAGACATTTTCTCTGAAGGGCCACGTAATTAAGTATTATAGGTCACATAAGGTCTCTGTCACATGTTCTTTCTTTTACAACCCTTTAAAAATGTGCAATCCATTGTTAGCTCGAACCATACAAAAACAAATGACCAAATTTGGCATTAGTTTGCCCACCCCTGGTATAATGTATCCCACCCCTGGTATAATGTATCTACTTTCTGTCTTGACAGAGAAATCACTCTCTTCAGGCTTCTTGACAGTCTGCTTCCTGAAGTAGAGAAAGGGCTGCTTAGAACCAAATGTGATTTGTGACAAAAGTAGAAATGGAGGAGAGTTCCTACTCACTTTCAACTCTCCCAAGCAGTTTTTCCATTTACTCCCTCATTCAATAAATTTGTTGAGCACCTACTATGTACACTGTTAAATATCTTTGTGTTAGCAGAGATTTTCAGTGTTTTTCCTTAAAAGGTTTTTTTTTCTAAACCTATAATTATCAGGTCCTTGTATGTTTTAGGGCAGATCAGGGTTAAAATCTCTACTAGCACTCAAGAGGATTCATGATTATAAAAAAAGAATCTAGCTAATGATGATTCCCTGCACACGATACTGACACATCCTTCTTAAAATCACAGCCTAGATGAGGAAAAATATATAACTATCTCTTTACTAAAAGAAACTTTGTTTCCTATCATAGGCTGAAACTTAAAAAAAAAAAATCTCAAATGCAGAACATCCACCAAATAACCTTTTCTTATTTTCCTATGTTGTCGCCATGTAACATAAAAGTCTAGATCCAGGTAGGGCTCTTCATTAGCTTCCTATTTCAGACATAAAACCATTTATTTAGATGTGAATAATACTTCTGAAGCAATTGACACTCCTACAATTCATCTGGAGAGTCCCATGGATGGAGGGGCCTGGTGGGCTGCCATCTATGGGGTTGCAAAGAGTCGGACAGGACTAAGCAACTAACACACGCACACGATTCATCTCAGGGAAGGAGTGGCCATGATTCAGCTCCTTCAGGACAAAAATTCAGCTTTCCTGAATATTCCTGCTGTTTATCCAAGGTAAGGGAAGACTTTTTAAAATGGTCAAAAGGAGTATAGGACTTCAGTATTAAAATATAAAGGCTGTCCCCATCCCAGATCTTTGGTTCAGACATCAGCTACAATAATCCGATTACCCACACCACAGAGACATGGCACATTTTGTAACTAGAATTGTTTGCGATTTTCCTTGTGACCACGTAAACAAAAGGGGAAATGCCTTGGGAAACTACCTGGCAATGTTCTCTCATTTCTCTTAAATACACAAATGCACAACTAGGTCTCCCTTTGACCAAGTTCATTAGGAGAAATAGAGTGGACCAAGGTTATCGCTTTCGCTCCCCTCTTTGTGTCCTTTTCTTTTCCTTTTCCTTGCGTTCCTGCTTGGCTAGTTTGTCTCTCTCCCTCTGCAGCTTGTCCTGTTCCTTCTTCCTCTGGGACTCATCCCGAAGCGTGTCTCGCTCCAGTTTTCGGGCATTGAGGACATCTTCCACATTGGTGTTTCGGAACAGAGCTACAGGTGAGTTAAGGGATAAGGGTCCAGGTCACACAGGTCTCAACTCCTGCTCTCCTCATTCAAGCCAAGTTTCAAATACTATCAATCCCTCATCTTTAAAAACAAACCAACTTTATCTTTAGTCCAATGGAAAATCCTAAACCTGCTATTAAAAAAATTTTTTTTGAATAAAAATTTCATTCAGACTTGCCTGAGTGTAAACATTTTATGAAAATGAAATCTCATTCTAGAATAAGTACTCATATCATTCACTGGCAGAATATTGTTGGAGTATCCAGGCTAGTTTTAGTGACTAGCGTATTCAAGTAACTGGCAAAATTTTCCTATACTCAGCACTATTAAAATGCTTGAAGAGTTAAAAAAGTTGTTTAACCTTACTAAATCTTATCAATTTGCTTCTTTTCCTAGACCACTAAAGCTTAAGTGAAAATGATATTCTAAAGAAATAACTTTAACCACAGTTAGAAAATAGGTAGCCAAAAAATTTACCCCTCATTTCTTATGACTTTAAAACAAACCTGTTACTACAAGTTCCTTTTAACTCTTTCCACATAATTTTTTTCTGCTTTAGTGCTTTAAAATGAATGTTTCCCTGAAATAACTCCCCTTTCTCAGAAAATAACCTCCCTTTCAGAAAATCCACCTTACTCCTCACCTTTAAGGTGAATTTCTAAATCCACCTTTTCTGTAAGCTTCTCATAAGTGATTTTGTTGGTAGGGACTTTCTATACCACGTACGTTTCAATTTGTCCATATTTTCACTTCAAGTATTCAGTGCTTTTATTCTCTTTCCAATGAGTGCCCCAGGTCTTTGAGGACAAGGACCGAAACTGCAATATTATTCTAATAGCTTCCACACTGCTGGGAAAGCCAACACTGTACACAAGGAGTACAGATTCTCATTTTCCCTTTGAAATCCTTTCTCTAAACTTACCCCTTCACCGTTCATGTCAACATATTTTTTGGGGGGGAAATTCTTGCTAAATTGACTATTTAGCAGTCCAAGGACTGGGGCTCACAATGTTGACCTAACATGTGTTCTTGGAGGTAGAGGGAGCCCCCAGCAATGACAGTGAAATACAAACTGACCCACAAGAAGATCCTATGGAGCAACACCTGGAGATGGTCACAGAAAAGGATACATTTGTCAGAACCAATGCTCATCGTGGTGGCTCCTGAGTCATCCTTCTCATCCGCTTCGGTGAGTGGCGTTAAGGGAAGTCACATGTAAAACAAAGGTTAGCACATCCCATCACAACATCAGAAAATAGTGATTAAGCTGATGGGAAGGAAAAGCAGGCTTCATGGAAGGACTCTGACAGGGATGTGATGGTAAATCCAGGAAAGTCATCTTTAGAAGTCTCAGCTTGGGGAAGACTGCTCAGAGCTCCTGTAGGATCCTTATCTGTTAGGGTTTCAAAAGAAACTGAAGCTGGTCTGGGTGAACTGCCACATTACCTGTGAGCCAGAGGGTGGTGAGATGACCTCTGAAACAGTGGTTCTCTAAGTGTAGTTCCCAGAACTCCCTAAGAGCTTTTGAGAAATGCACACCGTTGGGCCCCTCTCTGTATCTACAAAATCCAAAACTCTGGGGCTCAGGGCCCAGCAATTTGTGTTTTAACAAGTCCTCCAGGAGAACTACTGCTTAAAATGTTTTTTCTAGCCCAGGAAATGAGATTTTTGTAATTGGAACCCCAGTTCTGCCAAACCTAGCAAGAAAAATCATGAGAGAAAACAAGAAGTTGACCCCAAAGAGCCTAAGAATTCTTTCCTAACCTAGTGATTAGATAGCAAACATTTCTGATACAATAGCCACTCCATTCAAGCAGGCTCAGTAAGCTGCTGCTGCTGCTGCTAAGTCGCTTCAGTCATGTCCGACTCTGTGCGACCCCACAGATGGCAGCCTACCAAGCTCCCCCATCCCTGGGATTCTCCAGGCAAGAATACTGGAGTGGGTTGCCATTTCCTTCTCCAATGCATGAATGTGAAAAGTGAAAGTCAAGTCGCTGTCGTGTCTGACTCTTTGCGACCCCATGGACTGCAGCCTAACAGGCTCCTCCGCCCATGGGATTTTCCAGGCAAGAGTACTAGAATGGGGTGCCATTGCCTTCTCTGGCTCAGTAAGCTAAGTATTCCCTAAACAAATTTCAGATCTAGGTTTAGAACCAAACCTGGTTCCAGGGAACCAAACCTGTTCCTATCAGCAACACTTTCTTTTTACATAGTCCTCACTCAAATTCCAGGTTTATTTTGGTGTCACTTTGATTAATTATGTAGTCACTGGAATATCACTCATTCATCTCTTACTGCCTCCATTTCCTTATCAACTATGATAAAAATTACAAAGATGTATTATACACATAACACTGTATTTCATAGAAAGGTATTATACAAATATGAAGATTCTTTTTTAAAAAAAAGAATCATAGCTAGATCTTATTTTCTGAAAACACAATAAGAAACGGTCCATTCAGGCATTATTTGTTTCACACAGTTTTCAAGAACATATACATTGCAGTAGTCCAGTATCAACCATTCCAGCATCATTCATCATGCCCACAAAGGGCTACAATCTCTGCCATTTTAGAGGAGAATATTAAGCTCTGGTGGGGTGGGGGTGGAGGGTGTACTTCCCTGATGGTCCAGTGGCTAACATTCTGTGTTCCCGATGCAGGGGGCTGGGGTTCAATGCCTGGTCAAGGGACTAGATCCCACATGCTGTAACTAAGAGTTCGCATGCTGCAACTAAACAAATCCCACATGTAGCAACTAATACCTGATGTAGCCAAAGAAATAATTTTTTTTAAAAATAATAAAGCTATAGAGAGGGGGATTGGCAACTTCCCAGAGTTCAGTGAAGACCAGCAAAGGCTTCTGACTTGAGCCTTAGGGAACGGCGCTGAGACTCCAGAAAGGATATTCCTCTTCATCTGTCACATCAGCATACTGGGCCAGGAGGGCAGCTTTCCTCTGCTTCTCCTCTTCTGACACCATTCTGGGCTTTACCACGATCTGTGCCTGCTTCTCAATGAGGGTGGCAATGGCCTGGACTTCGTCTGGGAGGTAGTGGGAGGGAAGTGGGGGACAACAAGGTTGTATGAGATGCTTCCAAACCACCAGTCCACCCAGGCAGTGCCTGGAGCAAAGGCAACGGCAGCTGCTGACTCCTGAGAGCCCTGGGGTGCAGAGGAGGTGCCTCAGGGGCCAATGAGAAAGGCGAGGAAAGGCCTTGCCTTTCCATCTTCAATCAGAGCAGCCCTGCTTTTACTTTTATTATATACTGAAGTTCTGCTGCTTTAAGGAAAAGAAAATCAAGCCTCCAAACATGCAACTTTCTCAAACCGGAAGCCTAAGAAGGAATCTAGCATTAACTTAGGCTGGTCTATCCCATGTTGATAATTATGCCAGGTGAAACTTAGATTATTTTAAAAACAAAATTATCTTTTGACTTCTCCACGCTCAAAGAAAGGAGGCAATGATGTCAAGCAGTGACTCTTGTGCCTGGTTCCATATTAGAATCATCTGGGGGAGCTTTTGAAAAAAATTGAATCATCCAGGGGAGCTTTTGAAAAAATAACAATGCCTGGGTCCGCACCCCAAAGAGGTTTATATAACTGGCCCATGGTGCAGCCTGGGCACTGGCACTTTCAAACATACAGCAAGCGATTCCAGTGTACAGCCACGACTGAGAACCAGCATGTGAATAGCTCAGAACAGATTCTATTCAAGTTTGGACTTCTGTTTTGAGTTGTGTGTAGCTGATTTTTCATCCTAATGGGATCATCTCTTTCATTTGACAGGATGGAAGGTTTAGCTGAATGAAGCAAAAGACCAATCACAGTCTGTGTTATGAAATGAGATTATGAAAAGGGTGGGAAAATATAGTTGACCTCATACCTGCAGAGCAAATACACACGGGGGAGTGTAAAAAGGACAAAGAAGAAAGCAAGAACCACAGTGAAGATAGCCATGGTCAGCTGAAGTGGTAAAATGTAAAAGAAAAGAAAACCAACCTTCAGTTAAAAAGTTAAAATAAGCTGCCAGGTGTTTACAGGTTTAGCGCACCTGAGTGAGGAAAACTAAGGACTCTTAACAGCTGTACCGAAAAAGTGGTTGGAGGTTAGACATAAAAACTCCAACTCTACCTTCTTTTTTCACTTTGGTGACAACATTCTGAGTTTCTGACCATCGTTCCACAATCTCCTTGCAGATATTAAGGAGGGAATCTTCTTCCTGGTTGAAAAAGTAGACCAATTAATTTCCTGAGAGCCCTCAACCTAATGCAGAAGGAAATGGCAACTCACTCCAGTACCCTTGCCTGGAAAGTCCCATGGACAGGGGAGCCTGGTAGGCTACAATCTATGGGTTCACAGAGTCCAACACGACTGAAGGACTTCACTTGCACTTTCTCAACCTTATCAAATCTACACAAAGGACAGAGCTCCCCCTGCTGGTGATCACAGGGCAGGTTTGGGACCCACAGAACAGAAATGATTCTCTTCTGAGGCTCCCAACACAGAGGGAATCCTATGTGAGTCAGAAGCCACACCTGCTAGAGTACCCACTCCATCCTGCCAAGCTCCAAAGGAGAGGATTCCCACCAACTCAGGACAGTCCTCCTTTTGGAGCAAAAACTTGTTGAGTCAAAATGCTCCTCTATGAAATCTTCCTTGGCCAATATACTCAATTCAGTACATTCTCCAATGTACTCACTGATCCATAATAAAGAGAAGTTAAGTAAGTAGATGGTCTCCTATCCAGCCATCCCTCTGTCCATTTTACATAAGCAGACATATTCTGCACACCAACCAATCTTCCTCTGTAGCATGGTATGACCAAAAGGATGTTGGCTTTGGTGTCAGACTTAGTTAAATTCAAATCCAGATCTACAAAAAAGTTTCTTTTCATAGAAAAAGGCTGGTATATGAACAGCTGCCACAAAATGTAATATCCTGCTCACTAAACTCATTGTGATAATTTCATGATGTATGTAAGTAAAATCATTATACTGTACACCTTAAATTTATGTAGTGCTGTATGTCAATTATATCTTAATACAACTGGAAGAAAAAAAAAATGTAACATCCTACTTAATGTAATGACCCTACTTAAAACTGCTCGCCCTCCATTCTACTCCCAGTTTTCTCACAATGCTTCTTTTTCTCATAGCACTATCATTTTCAAATACCCTAGATAATTTACTGATTATGTTTTTCTTTACTGGAATATAACCCCTCAAGGACAAGGATTTCTGTCTGTGTTGTTTCCTGAAGTACCCCCAAGCACTTAGGGCAGTACCTGGCAGAAGAGTAAGCCATCAATAAAAATTTGAAGAATCAATCAATCAGCATAAGTGGAATCAGAAGGAATAAAGAGGATGACAGGAAGCTTTTGTTTACTGTCATTTTCCCCCAACCATATATACTGTTCTTAAGTCTTACCTCAAATTGTTGCTGGTAAGCTTCTAAATTCCTAGTAATGAATCCTAGCCCAATATGGTGACTAATTTGGCTATCTTTTGTTTTTCCTAAAATGGGATTCAGTATAATAGTTGGGAGCTTTATACCCAGCCCAACTGACTAAGTAGTGCTGTAGTGATGTTTGGTGTCTACCATATTCACTGGCCTTGCTGCTCGATAAGGTTGCTCCCAAGTTGTTTCATGGACAGGACCCCTGCCTCACCATATTGTTCCTGGCCAATTTTTTTCAAAGTTATTTTCTACACAGAAGGGGCTGGGGAAATTACAAGAAAATTAAGTAGGGTTTGTAAACTGGGCAGGGGGAGGAAGGAAAGTCACTTGTCACCTTAAAAGTGAGTTTGTCTTGGAACTTCCCTGGTGGTCCAGTGGCTAAGACTCTGCGCTCCCAATGCAGGGGGCTTAGGTTCTGTCCCTGGTCAGGGAACTAGATCCCACAAGCTGCAACTAAGAGTTCACATGCCACAATTAAAATGATCCCCAAGCCTCAACTAAACGTCCCACATGCTGCAGTGAAGATCAAAGATTCTGTGTGCCCCAATTAAGACCCAGAGCAGCCAAATATATATATATATATATATATAAAGACTCGATTATTTTTTTTTTAAAGTGAGTTTGTCTCTGCAGTTTATGCAAACAAGAGATATAAAAAACAAAACAAAAACAAATCTGGTCTAGACAACTCTTCTACTAAGAGACTGTTAATAGTCTAACAGGTCTCCCTTTATCAGGAGACATACAGTTCTAAGTAATGATACAATGAAAAGAACAAGTCAAGGAGCTGTACCAATGAGTACCCAAGTTACCTGAACTTCTTTTTCATGGCCTCTTTAGGAACTTCCCAGTGGGAAATTTTTTTAAAGGTAACTTAATTTGTTTGCATCCTATTCTTTCCAATTACAACCTGCAATGTAAGGATTCAGGAAAAGAATTTATTCCTCTGTGTTGTATTTCCAGCAAACTTATGAGCTGCATCACAAGCTGTGTTAAGGCTTTCCCATTTATAGGTCAATCTCACCAGAGCAGGTTCTGGAATTAAAAAGGGGGCCCTTGCCAGGAGGCCCTGGGACAGCTGCACTAGTGTTAGATTTCAACCATGTTGAAATCAATGAACTGCATTTTCACCAAATAAGTGTAAGTAGAGATGAAGGCAGCAGAAACGGTCAGGTTCGAAAAGTGTGGACATCTTGGTGACTTACTACTTAAACACAGTTTAAAGCACACATTTCTGAAAGCCTGGATCTGCTTCTAGGAGGCTAAGTATCATGTTTATTTCTCTTAACTAAAACTCTGATCTCTCTTATTCCTCCACCCACTTCCCCCAATGATTACTGCATTTCTAAATACAGTGAAGGATCGAGCCCAAATTTGCTTCCATTCTGCCTAGGCGTGAAAAGACCTCTACTGCCTAAACTGACCTTTTTGGGAATCCTACCTCCAAAATAGGAAAACAAGAGGTTACTTCCTGCGGGCTTTTGTCAGGGGCTCTGCCTCCTAAGGGGGCACAGATATCCCAGAGCACTTAATTTCCCCCTCTCATCACTGTCAACGGACGGGAATGAGATTGGTTGTTAGACGTTTATGATAAAGCTCATTTCAATGCCTTTAGAAGAATATTCACCCAGCTGACCTACAGGCACCTAAGAGGGCCTTGTCCTCAGAAACAAGAGAAAGCTTTTCCCCTCTCTGCACCTGCAACCCTCTGGCTCCCGAAACCCTGGATGAAAAGTAGCTCCCTGTCCCCGAGGCCCAGGGCTCAGAAAATTATTTCTCTTCCAGGTGAGACCACTAATCCTCTGGGACACTAGGTAGGGGAAAGAAGTACCAACAGGAAACGGCTTAAGAGGCTAAAGGAATGTGTCTGGGCTTCTCACCAGGAAAGCAGAGAGAATACCCTGCAGAGCATCCAGCTTCTCTTCTTCCTCCTCCTCCTGCAGGACACCCAAGATGTAGGCGCCATAAACGGCTCGGTCCACTCCCAGCGCCTCCAACCGTCCATCTAGCCACGATTCAAAGCTGCTGCCCCCTCCATCTCTCTCGCTGGAGGTGGCAGCAGCCACTGCGCTGGGCGCCGCCATCTTGGGGCCAGGGACCTGCTAGCCCCCAGGGCGCCTACCGCAGTGCCTGACGGGCCGCGCCGCGGGCCCACTGCGCATGCTCAGAGAGGAAATCCACGCCCGCGGTGCGCCTGGCTTAGAGCCCCGTCGACCCCTAGTAACCTACCGCTGCATTTTGTGTCTTCTAAATAGAGCGCATGCTGGCTTATGCACGATCATGCGGTCTTTCTGGAATCCTGGCAGGTGAGTATTCTTAACAGACTCTTTTTTACAGTTGGGGAAGTTCAGTGACTTGGCCAAAGTCACGCGGCCACTAACTAAACAGGACTGGAACTCAGCTTCGATTCCAGCGCTTTGACAGGCCTCACCAAGCCGCCCTTTCTCGCCAGTCGTAGAAAGCTAAGCCACCCGCTCCCACACTGCTTTCAAGGAGGAAACCGCCGGCTCTGTGGAATATGCACTATGGCTATCAACTGCCACCTGCGCCTTTCCAAGCTCCCCCCGCGCCCCCTCCCCCCCAATCAAAACTCAAGCTCCAGAAACCTTCCCTGATTCCATTCCCTGCAATCTGTGTTAAATTAAGGCCTCTCCAAAGTGCTGCGGTTGCTTCTCTGCACCTAGCATGCTTGCTTAACCCAGTACCGGACACATAGTGGGTGCTCAATAAATGAACTGGCAACCTCCAGTCGTTTTTCATTCACCCAGTCAACACTTAACATAGAAATATCTTCCAAGAGCCTTCTTTACCCATTTCCAAGCGTTATCTAAGAGCTTTTGAGGCATTGCTGCTGCTGTTCAGTCGCTTCAGTCGTGTCCAACTCTTTGCGACCCCATAGACGGCAGCCCACCAGGCTCCTCTGTCCCTGGGATTCTCCAATCAAGAATACTGGAGTGAGTTGCCATTGCCTTCTCCAATGCATGAAAGTGAAAACTGAAGTCGCTCAGTCATGTCCGACTCTGTGCGACCCTATAGACAGCAGCCCACCAGGCTCTGTCCACGGGATTCTCTAGGCAAGAATACTGGAGTGGGTTGCCATTTCCTTCTCCATTTGAGGCATTATCTCTTATAATCCTCCTAACAACCGTGTGAGGAGATGCTTTTGTTGTCCACATAGTAAAAATAAGGAAAAAACACACACATTTACAGGGAGCGTAACCAGAAGCAAGTGCTGGCTTACATCAGGGAGAGTCTCAGCTGATTCTCAAAACACCTGGCTCTGGGCTGAAATGAATCACCCAAGAACCCAGGTTGGCTTTCCCTGAACTGCAGAGGACTCTGGCAAGTCAGTAAATATTTATTGGCATTGCTGCTGGGCACTAAAAGACAAAGATTAATGTCACAAAATCTCTCCCTTCAAAGGATCTTCAGTGGGTTGAACAGACATGTTTAAACTAATAATGGCAATACAGTGAGAGAAATGTTTCAGTGTCTAATGGAAATTGCAGTAGGACGGCTGGAAGATTAGGTTAATCTTGCCTGTTGGATTGAAGTTGGAAACTGGAGATGAGAGATGGAGGAAGGCTTCCTAGTGGAGGTGAGGCTTTCTCTTTTTTGAAGACCAAGTGAGAGTCCTTTAGGCAAAAAGACTGAAAGAGAAAGGGAGCAGACCCAGATGCAGGAAGCTGTGGGGGGCCCTCCAGAGAATTATGGATGGCTTGAACCACAGAGTTCGAATAGAAGATATTCAGGGGGTGACAACAAAAGGAAAGGAAGGGTCTGGTATAACTGGCAAAGGGCCTCTTGAGAGAATTCTCTACCTTTATTATCGTTGGGGTAATGTAAATGGGTGGACATGGAACACTGTAAAGCTCAGTAGAAATACAGGATATGTGCCTGTTAGCCTCATGGCTTCTGTGTGCTCCCTGAGTTAGAATGTGACAATAAGGGAGTCAGAGGCCAGAGTCAACCCCCAAAGACTTGTCCCAGTTTCAGGTTCTCAGATGTACATTTTAATCCAGTGGCTGTCTTGCAGGTGGAGTTTGTTAGGTAGCAGACTTGGGAGCCGTCATGACTCAGGGATCACAGTTTGATGTCAGAGCCCCCACAATCAGAAAAGGACCACAAAATTTTGTTCTTTCTGAACTTTTTAATTTGAAATTATTCCAGACTCACAGGGAGTTGCATAAGTAGTACATAGAGACCTGTACACCTTTACTCAGTTTCCTCCCATGGTAACATCTTGTACTGCTATAGTATTAGTATCAGGAAACCACTGTTGGCACAATGCAACAAAGGCTTTTTGAAGACACACACAAGCTTCTCACAAAACTGAGGGAAGGCTCTACAGATTCTGCAATTAAAAGAATCCTCGCTGGCTATTACAAAATTACAAAACGAATTAGCTCATAGTTCAAAAAACCAATTCATACCACTGGACAAATGACAGAAAACTTATAGAAAAAAAAAATCAAGATAGCTTTTTACACTATAAAAAATATCATCACATTTATAATTTTTAAAATATGCAAACAGTGACTTCCCTGGTGGTCCAGTGACTAAGCCTTGGAGTTCCCGATACAGGGGGCCCTGACCTGGTCAGGGAACTAGATTGCACATGCCACAAACGAGAAGTTGCACTCTGCAACTAAAGAACTCTTACACCACAATGAAGATCGAAGATTCCACATGCTGGAACTAAGACCTGGTGCAGCCAAATAAACATCCTTTAAAAAAATAAAATATGCAAATTAAACCTGTAATGAGATACCATGTTTTCTTCTCAATGTCTGATAATACACAGTGTTGGTCTATGACTGGGTGATATAGGCACTAGGAAATGTTGCTGCAGCGGATTAACGGGTAGAGTCTTGCTGGAGGGCAGTTTGAAAAAGACCCAACATTTCTCCTTCTGGGAATTGATTATAATACGTGCATGTGTGCAGAATGACATAATAAGATGTGTTGCAGTGACGCTTATTGTAGTGAAAGAACAGAAATAGTTTACATTCTGTCTACAGAAGACTGACTCAAGCCACAGAAACAGGGATTGTGCAGCCATAGCCGAAGAATTGATGCTTTTGAACTGTGGTGTTGGAGGAGACTCTTGAGAGTCCCTTGGACTGCAAGGAGATCCAACCAGTCCATTCTGAAGATCAACCCTGGGATTTCCTTGGAAGGAATGATGCTAAAGCTGAAACTCCAGTACTTTAGCCACCTCATGAGAAGAGTTGACTCATTGGAAAAGACTCTGATGCTGGGAGCAGGAGAAGAAGGGGACGACCGAGGATGAGATGGCTGGATGGCATCACGGACTCATTGAACGTGAGTCTGAGTGAACTCTGGGAGATGGTGACGAACAGGGAGGCCTGGCGTGCTGCGATTCATGGGGTCGCAAAGAGTCGGACATGACTGAGGGACTGAACTGAACTGAACTGAAAAGGTGGAGGAAGCTCTTGATGTACTGACAACAAACTTCAGGATACATTGTTAAAGAAAAAAAGTGAGGCACAGAATAATATGTAACGTTTGCTACCATTTGTGTGTACAAAGAGGAAGGATGGGGAGAAATACATACACATATGTGGCCTGGCATGTGCCTGAAATATCTGGGAAGATACACAAGGGAATGTAAAGATGGTTGTCACTGAGGAGGAGAACTCAGGGAGACTTGTTCTAAGAGTATGAGCTATTGGGATTTCCCTGGTGGCTCAGTGGTTGAGACTCCGTGCTCCCAATGCATGGGACACAGGTTTTATGCCTGGTCAGGGAACTACGAAGCCACATGCTGCCCAATGTGGCTGAAAATAAATAAAAAATAAAGTAATATAAAAAATAATGTTATTTCTGACATTCATTTACCTGGCACCTTTTGTTTTAAATCTCCTTTGCTTCCTTCCCTACCGAGAGGGAACTTCTGTTCCTGACCTTTGTATCTGTCTCCCTCTTGAATGTTTTTAAACATAGTACATATTACTGCATATGCATATGTAATATGTGTGTATCCATAGGTATGTATCCATAAACAATATATCACATTGTTTCACATGTTGGACATTTCTTTCTGCAGCATGCTTTTTTCATTTAAGATCTTGAAAATATTTTCCGGTGTTGATACATGTAGCTCTTATCCATTCATTTAAACCACTGTATAATATTCCATTGCTTGAATATAGCCCAGCTGATTCATTCCTCTGCTGATAGGCATTTAGAGTATTTCCCAGTTCTTCAAACAGTGCTTCAGGTCCCATTCTTATAGGTAGCTCCTTGCCCCACTATGAAAAAATTTCTCTGGGCCAATGAGCATCAAACATTTTTGCTACATACTTTTAGCAGAAAAAATATTTTTGCATACCTGGCATATTAATATGTATTTATGAATTACATAATAGTGTAAACCACTATACAAAATTTGTATGTCCATCATAAGATATATAAAAAGGTAACTTAGAAAGGGTGGTTAAGGGACTTCCCTACCAGTCCAGTGATGAAGACTCCATGCTTCCAATGCAGGCGGCCCAGGTTAGATCCCTGGTCAGGGAACTAAGATCCCACATGCCACAGGGCACAGCCAAAAAATAAATAACAAAAGGTTAATTTAAAAGAGATAATATGTTATAAATATTTATTTGTTTATAATACCAAAATACTTAGTGAAAATAATGTGGCTGAATATGCTTCATTCCTTTCCTACATTATTACTATTTAAAATTTTTTATCGTAAATGCTCATAGCATAAAATTTACCATCTGAACCACTTTCAAGTGTACAGTTGATTAGGGAAAAGGATTCATTACTAACAAGAGTTCCTCTTGAACTTCAGTGATTTTTCTCAACCATTGGCCAGCTGACTCCTCACTGAACCTCAGAGTTTGTACCTGGAGTGTTCACTTGTGTGTGTCATTCGGATTATTTGTAATCTTAACTTTGCTTCTTTGGACAAATCTTATTAAGCCTCTTGTTCACTTCTGGGAGTTAGGAAAATCCAGATAGCATAATCTGTAAATTTATCTGGGGATATGTAAATTGTGGAGAACTGTGTAAAACCAACTCATGCCGAACTCTGCAGAGAAACAACCTGTCTAGATAGGAAGCTCCCTTACCCTTTATCCAGATAGCTCAGTTGCTTTACTATGTAAGCCATGATCTCTGACAAGAGCACGGGAAGGACACCAGTGTTAGCCACTAAAGATTATTAAGCTTACTTGTTTTTCTCTTAAATAAAATATATTTAGGATTTCCCTGGTGGTACAGTGGATAAAACTCTGCCTACCAATGCAGGGGACACAACTTCTATCCCTGGTCCAGGTAGATCCCACATTTTTGTTGTTTAGTGGCTAGGTCGTGTCTGACTCTTGTGACCCCAAGGACAGTAGCCCTCCAGGCTCCTCGGTCTATGGGATTTCCCAGGCAAGAATACTGGAATGGGTAGCCATTTCCTTCTCCAGGGGATCTTCCCAACCCAGGGCTCGAACCTGCATCTCCTCCTTTGCAGGCAGATTCTTTACCACTGAGCCAGCCGGGAAGTCCAGATGCCACAGGCAACTAAGGCCTGAGAGCCACAACTACTGTCCATGTTCCAGGGCCCAAGAGCCAAAACTACTGAACCCTGAGTGCCTAGAGCCTGGGCTATGCAACGAGAGAGGCCGCTGCAATGAGAAGCCTGTGCACAGCAACCGAGACCCAGCACAGCCAAAAGTAAATAAATATTTCAATACTAATGCTTTCTTTTGGCACCTCTGTGAATATCTTGTGTCTGAGGGGTGCACACCTCTCTTCAGAGAACAGGATATATCAAAAAACAGAATTGCTGAGTTGAAGGGCATGAGATCACCATATTGCTCTCCCAAGAGCTTGTTCCAGTTTACATTCCCTTGCCTTCCTGTTTTTACTAAAACTTGATTTTAATTTTTGCCAGTGAAAAGTGTGTGAAAGAGCTTCTAATTGTTTAATTTGCATTACTAGCTTGGGCTTAATTTGCATTTAATTACAATTGAGTCAGCACTTTTTATGTATTTATCAGCCATTAAAATTTCCTCATTTTTTTTTTTAAGTGTTCCTTTTGTTTATCTGTTTGTTGGCTGCTCTAGGTAGCATTCGGGATCTTAGTGGCCAGGGATCAAACCTGTGTCTCCTGCATTGGGAGCTCAGAGTCTTAACCACCGGGCTACGAGGGAAGTCCGAAATTACCTCATCTTTGAATTGCCTGTTTATATCCCTTGTGGGTTTTCTAGATTATTTGTCTTTGTCATGCTCATTTTTAGGAATCTACTTTTTCTTTTTTTCTTAATTTTTTCATTGATCTTATTAAATTTTTTAAATTTCATTAATTTCTATCTTTTATTTTTCTGACTATCCATAAACTTTGGGCATACCTTTCATTTTCTGACCTCTCAAGGTGAACACTTAGCTAATTCATTTTCAGTCTGTCTTATTTTCTAATATAGCATCCACATTTAAGGTCATACTTTCTAGTTACTTTAGCTGAATCTTACAGCTTTTAAAAAGGTATTTAACAGCTTTTGATCTATAGTTTTTCATTGGTGAGGTTCTAAATATACTGCAATTTCCATTGTTTTATTCTTCTATCATGAATTATTTAGAAATGTGGTTTGTTTAAAATTCCAGAGTAATGTGTTTTGTTTTACTCTTTAAAAAAAACTTAACTTTTTGTTATTGGTTTCTAACTTCATTTTGTGGTCATAGGATGTATTCTGTATGATATTGGTATTTTGGCATTGGTTGATATTGTCGTGGCATAGTTCAAGTCAGTTTTTTAACTTTCCACGTACTTGAGATTATTTTCTAATGTTTATATATTAAAATTTATTAGTTATATCATTGAATCTTTTATTTATTTATTTTTTGGGTCCTTCTGGACAGCTCATGGGATCTTAGTTCCTCAACCAGGGATCAAACCCTGCATTGGAAGATGAAGTCTTTACCACTGGACCACCAGGGGATTCTCCTCATTGAATCTTTTATATGTTACTAGTCTTATTTTAGGAGAAGGCAATGGCAACCCACTCCAGTACTCTTGCCTGAAAAATCCCATGGACGGAGGAGCCTGGTAGGCTGCAGTCCACGGGGTTGCACAGAGTCGGACATGACTGAAGCGACTTAGCAGCAGCAGCAGCAGTCTTATTTTATTTTTGTTTCATCTATCATCTATTTTTAGGAGAAAAGTATCTTAAAATTTCCTTGTATATTGTAGATTTGATAGTTTTCCCTTCCCTTTCTGGCTTATTTTGATGTTGTTAAAGTCATATAAGGAGTAGGTTATTTAGTCCCTGGTAAACTGTTTATCATCCAAAATGACATCTGTATTCCTAATAATCCTTTATCTCTCAAAATCTATTCTGTCAGATTTTAATATCACTGTATCAGATTTCCATTTACCCTACATTGAGAAGCAGCAGAGAACAACATTAAGAGCATGGATTCTGAAGTCAGGCTGCTGGGGTTCAAATTCCAGCACTAACACCTTTTAGGTATGAGACCTCAAGCCAATTTTTAACCTCAATATGAAATGGGTTTAGTTACTACCTACCTCAGAGAATTGTTATGAAGATGAATTACTATTTTTAAAGCACTTTGAATGTTATAATAGGCATTCCATATGTATTTGTAGCATTAAATAAATAGATAAATGTGCATCCCTTTTCTATGTCATTATTTTATAGATATTTGTCTAATAAACACCATATAGCAGCTAAATATGGTAATGCTTCAGTAAATACCTTTTTATTACAGAAGTCATATCCCAAATGTATGAGTGTATCTGTAGAAGAACTCCCAGACACAGGACTGCTGGGTGGAAAAATACGTGCGTTTATAATTTTCCTAGAGCTTGCCAAATTGCCTTACACAGGAGTCTGGTACAAACCTTACGTAAGGCAATTTGTCAGTCTTTCGAGAAACTGATCTTTGCCAGTCTGTTAAGTGAAAAATGGTATTTCGATATAGATGTCATTTGCACTTATCTTATTTTAAATGAGGTTGAGCATATTTGAATGCTCTTTGTATTTCCTTTACTGTGACTGTTCCCATACCCATTTTTCAATTGGGTGGTTGATCTTTTCTGAATCTATCTGTACAAGTTTTTTAGATATTGAAAAATCAATCCTTGCTCTATGGTATGAGCTGATTTTTTTTCTAAGCACTTCCCCTCGGGAATCAAAAACAACCACAAAGAACAATTTGAATTATTATCTCATAATATTTTCTGCCAAGTAGTAAATATTCTTTCCTGGTGGCTCTGATGGGAAAGAGTCTGCTTGCAATTCAGGAGATCCAGGTTCAGTCCCTGGGTGGGGAAAATCCTCTGGAGAAGGGAATGGCAACCCACTCCAGTATTCTTGCCTGGAGAATTGCATGGACAGAGGAGCCTGGCAGGCTATAGTCCATGGGGTCACAAAGAATTGGACACAAATGAGTGACTAACACACACAGTAAAAGCTACCTTTTTCTGTTCACAGACTTTGCTAAACACACCTTTAATCTTTAAAACTCACTGCCTGGTATTAATATTATCTTCACTTTACAAATGAAAAAAAAATGAAGATCATAGAGATTAATTTTTTTTCACTCATTTAACAACATTCATTAAGAATGTACTACATTCTTGGGACTTCTCTGTTCATCTACTGGCTAAGACCCCATGCTCCCAATCCAGCAGGCCAGAGTTCAATCCCTGGTCAGGGAACTAGCTCCCACATGCCACAGATAAAGACCCTGAAGATCTCATGTGCTGTAATTAAAACCTGGCACATCCAGATAAATAAGTTAAAAAAAAAGAATCTACTACATTCTTACTTTGGGGATATAGCAGTGAGTAAAACAGAAAAGGTCCTTGTTCTATAAAACTTAACCTTCTAGGGGGAAATATAGACCACAAACAAGTAAACTACCGTTAGGTTGGGCAGTCTCAGAAGTCCTATCTGAAAAAAAATGAGATTTGATCCGATGCCTAAAAGGAAAGAGAAGATCTGGGAAATGGATCTATTAGTGCAAAGGTCCTAAGGCAGGAACGAGCTAGGTTTGTTCAAGACTCAGAGAAGTTTGGTCTGAGGAGCAAACTGGGAAAGCCGCTGGCTACTGGGAGCTTTTGAAAAGAGGAATTTGATCTGATTTTGTCAGTGAGGATAAGGTAAGTTCTGATTTTAGGCCCTTTTCGTTTTTGATTTTTGGCCGCACAGCTTTTGAGATCTGAACCTGAGCCCTGGGCAGTGGAAGGCCAGAATTCTAACTATTGGATGGCCAGGGAATTCCCTCCCTTTTACATTGTTTAAAATGGAGAATCCCAAACAGCTTTTTTGTTTATTATATTTGTTAATCTATTGCTGTGTAACAAATCACCTCAAAATTTAGGGACTTAAAACAACATTAATCATTTATTTTCTCAGTTTCTGTGGGCCTGCAACTTAGGAGCAGCTTGGCTGGAATTTTTCTGACTTGGGGTCTCTTGTGAGGTTGCAGTCATCTGAGAGCTAAGCTGAGACTGAAGGATCTACTTGCCAGATGGCTTGGTCACAGATGGGGAAGTCAGGACCAGCTGTTGGCAGGAAGCCTCAGTTCCTCTCCACAAGGAGCCTCTCCACAGGCATACTTGAGTGCCCTCATGTTATGGCAGCTGGCTTCCCCCACAGCAGGCATCCAAGAAAGAGCAATGAAGATACTGAGATGTCTTTTATGACCTAGCCTCCAGAGTCACACATTGCCATTTCCTCAATACTTTATTGGTACAGGGGCTCCCCAGTGGTCCAGTGGCTAACAATCCATCTGCCAATGCAGGATGGATGGGCTCGATCCCTGGTCTGGAAAGATTCCACTTGCCACAGGGCAAGCAGGCCTGACTGCCACAACCACTGAGCCTGTGCTCTAGAGCTTGTGCTTTACAATAAACAAACCTCCTCAGAGAGAAGCCTGCACGCCGAAAGTAGTGAGTAGCCTGTACTCACTGCAACTTGAGAAAGCCTGTGCAATAAGGAAGACCCAGCACAGCCGAACATCAATAAATATTTTTAAAAATACTCTATTGGTATATAGCCTTACTGGATGTGAGTGTGACTATCAGAGGGGCTTCCTGGTGGTTCAGTGGTCAGGAATCCACTTGCCAATGCAGGAGACTTGCAGGAGACTTGAGTTGGATCCCTGGGTCAAGAAGATCCCCCAGAGAAGGAAATGGCAACCCACTCAAGTATTCCTGCCTGGGAGATCCCATGGACAGAGGAGCCTGGTGGGCTACATTCCATGGGGTCGCAAAAGAATCAGACAAAATTTAGCGACTAAACAATGACTCAGGAGTCAAGGATAGTCACTGCAGGCCATCTTCGAGACCAACTACCACCACATGGGTATCTTTAAATTTGTACTAATAAATATATTTTATGTATTTGTGTATATACTTATAATAAAATCATACTTGATATTTACCATATTAGAAATTAAAACATTTAAAATGCATTTATTCATTTAAAAATAAGCCCACTGTGTGTTAAGATAAATGATGCATTTTCTTAAGCACTTAAAAAAATTTTTTTTGACAGGTACACACTACGATATTTTTAAATTTATTTTTGGCTGTGCTGGATCTTTGTTGTTGCACGTTAGCCTTCTCTAGTTGCGGGGAGTGGTGGCTACTCTCTAGTTACAGCGCACGGACTTCCCACTGAGGTGGCTCCTCTTGTGGAGCACAGGCTTTAGGCACACGGTTTCAGCAGTTGCGGCGCCCAGGCTCAGTAGTTGTGATGCAAGGACTTAGTTGCTCTGAGGCATGTGGGATCTTCCCGGATCAGGGATCAAACCTGTGTCCTCTGCCTTGGCAGGCAGATTCTTATCCACTGCACCACCAGGGAAGTCCTAATGATGCATTTTTAATGGAATTAAAACAGTGGCATTATTTTACATTTCTGCAAATCTTTTAAATATCTGATATAATGAAAGTGCTAGATTCTCATTTTGGCTTTTGCATACTCTACTGAATATTCATGACACAATGAGAGCAAAAGTGAATAATGATGTTAGTATGATGGTAAAAACAGTTTTGACCTCATGGAACCTTCTGAAAGGGCTGAACCACACTTTGAGAAACTTGAGCTAGTTTCTGGTTGTTGTTGTTTAGTCACTAAGTTGTGTCTGACTCTGTGACCCCATGAACTGTAGCCTGCCAGGCACCTCCATGGGATTTCTCAGGCAAGAAATAACAGGAGTAGATTGCCATCTCCTGCAGGAGATCTTCCCGACCCAGGGATCAAACCCCGCATGTCTACTGCATTGGCAGGCAGATTCTTTACCACTGAACCACCTGGGAAGCCCCAGGTAATAAATGATGCCCAAATCTCAGTAGCTTACAACAACAAAGGTTTATTTCTTGCTCATGCTACCTGGAGAAGGAAATGGCAACCCACTCCAGTATTTTTGCCTGGAGAATTCCATGGACAGAGGAGCCTGACAGGCTACAGTTCACGGGGTCGCAAAGAGTCGGAAATGACTGAGCGACTATCACTCCTGCTACATGTCAGTTATGGCTTGCCCATGCTTCTGTTGCGAGTCTTCACCAAGGAACCCATGTTGACAGGGTACCCTCTGGCTGGACATTGCTAGGTAAGGGAAAAGAGAACTTGATAAACCAGCCTGGCTTTAAAACTTATTCTTGGAAGTGATGTGTCATTTGTTTTCTTTTTTTTCCATCAGCCAAAGCAAGTCACATGGCCAAATTTGGGTTCCCCAGGAGCTCAAATCTGCAGGAAGAGGCCCCACTGGAAGGGATACAAGGTGTTTGTGGTATATACACTTCTACCATGGGTTTAATGAATAATGCTGGTTGCTCATGGAAAATGGATTATATTGGGAAGAGGTAGAAAGCTATTTAAGTGTAGAAATATGTTAGGAATTAACTGCAGTACTTTGGGCAAGAAATTAGTGGCTGGGTCTGATTCAAGAGGTACTTTGGAATTGGTAGAATTTGTTTTGGGAGCAGGGTGGGGATAAGGGAAAGTTCTGAAAGATAACTTAAAGATTTTATTTTTAATTTTTTTTTTATATAACATACATTTGAACTGAGTGGATAATGAGATGGGATAAGGATACGTGAGAAGGTTTTTTTTGGCAGGGGGCAGTGGAACAAATGTTGAACTTGTTAAGCTTGAGTCTTCACCTAAATGGAAATGTCCGGTAGATACTTGACCATATGTCGGAGATCTGGGGAGAAGTCAGAACTCAGGCGTTAACACAGAGCTGAATTTTAAAGTTATGCAGTTGGAAGAGATCTCCTTGGGAAAAAGTGTTAATAGGGAAGAGAAGAAGCCTAAAAGCTAAAGCCTTTGTGCACACCAACATTTATAAGTGGAAGTGGCATTGGATCCAGCAAAAGAGATGGAGAAGGAGCCCATTGAGGTAAGGTGAAAATGGGTAGAAATGGAAGCAAAAGGAAAAAAGTGTTTCAAGAAGGAGGAAGTAGTCTGTTTCAATGTTCTAAAAGTCAGCTAGGGGAAAATGGAAGTCACAGTTGGCTGGGTAAGTACGGTTTTAATGGAGAGGTGAGAATCAAGCTCTGATCAGGTAAATTGAAGAAAACATGAAGTGAGGAATGGAGACACCACTTTTGAGATTTTTTGGGGGGTAGTGGGGGTGGGTGGATAAGTGGAAAATGAAGGGAAACAAAAGATGTGAAGATGAAATTCTATGTATGTGAAATCTTTAGGTAAACTGTAGACTCTCTATCTACAAGCGTTAGGTTTATTTTGTTATTTATTATTGAACCCCTAGGAATTTCAAACTAGCTCAGTGTGAAGAATCACTAAGACGCTACTGCTAGTCCCCAGCTCGCTGGCTATTAAACCTCAAAAGATCTCAAGCCTATGAAAAGTGGACAGATGAAGAGACAGAAAGAGCAGATTGAAAGATAAAGGGGGAGAGGTTGGCCTAGCTAAGATTGTCCTCCGAGGGCCTCCGTATGGCACAGCTCTTACGTAATTTTAGGGGCGGGGCCAACAGGAAATTTAAACCGAACCCGCGGCCGAAGGCGCCTAGAGACTATGCTGTAGTTGAAGAGAAGCAGACGGTGACCGGAGCTTGAAAGAGCCCATGGAGCCCGCGACTGGGATACGGCGGCCTTGAAGGAGTACGGAGACCGAGAAAGAGCAGAGAATTGGAGGAGGGATCCGGGAAAGAGTACGGATGCCGAAAAGGGGAAGGAGGGATAAGAAGGAAGGTGGAAAGGGTCCAAGGAGTTAAAGAGGGGTTCGGGGTTGGGAAGTGGGCACAGGAATTGGGAAGCAGATAGGTTACGGGAGCTGGGAGGGTAGAGGGACCGGGGAGGAGTCATAGGAATTGAGGAGACAGAGGTCTAAAGGGGCGGAGAGACTGGGGGAACAAGAGCCTGGAAGGAGGCGCGGGAATTGAGAGGGGGTGTGGGTTGGGATGGAGTTGAGTCTTGGGGTTCCCGGGAGCCTCGATGGAAATTGTGCAGGATTTGGGAGTTTGGAGGAGGGAATGATGGAAGGTCGAAGATTAGTGGAGGTGGTTCACCTGACCTTTTGTCATTTTTCAGGCAACGATCGCCTTCAACTGGAGAGTTCAATGGATGAGAGTAGGCTACGGGCTCCGGACCCAGGTAGGTAACAGGGCCAAAATGAGGGTTTCGAGGTCACAGTTGGTACTCCTGCCCCACAGTCTCTTGGGAAGAAAAGGCCGAAAAATGTTAGCTCTCTTGGGGTTTTCTAGTTACTGTGTGTGTGTGCGCGTGTGTGTGTGTTGGGAGGGGGTTGTTTGTGTTGAGGGATGTCATGGATCATTAAGGAATTCATGATAAACGTCAAACAAGAGTTTTCCCTCTGATATTATGAGCAGATGGAGAGTCAGGATGGAGTAACTTATTAAACCTATATTCATGGTTACTTTTACTATAAAATTCTTAAATTTATTGAGAAACTTAAAGAGCCCCACCCAATTAGATACGTATTTTAGCACTAGTCACTTCCCTCAATGCTCCCTTCTGCCCTCTTGGTATCGTCTAGTTTGAGTTCTGGATTTTTACAGATATGCCATTTCGTTGTTGCCTTTTAAACGGTGATATATTTCACTAAATTATTTACTCTTCCTTCCCTTATGGTGTTGCTTTCTTCTGGCTCTAGTTCTCTTTTTGCTGATGAACTTCCTCCGAGCATATTTTCAAAAGGGGGCTTTATGTGATAAACTTTTTGAGTCTTGTATGCCTTTATTTCACCCTTGTATTAAAGTTCTTGAGTCAGTTTTTTTCCCTTCAACACATTGAAAAGTGACAGTGGTCTCTTCTTGCTAAAAAGTAGATGCTGTTGAGAACTGATGTCAATCTGATTCTTGTTCCTTAGTGTGTGACATGCATTTCCCTGTAGAAGATTTTAAATTATTCTCTTTGTATTTGTTCTTAAAATTCACAATAACATAACTGTTGTTAATTTTGGAGAGTTTTAGTTTTCATAAAAATAAAGATACAAGAATTGAAAACATGTGGGTCAAGAAGCAACAGTTAGAACCAGACATGGAACAACTGACTGGTTCCAAATTGGGAAAGGAATATGACAAGGCTGTATATACAGAGAACATCGTGCAAAATGCCAGACTGGATGAATCACAAGCTGGAGTCAAGACTGCCAGGAGAAATATCTACCTCAAATGCAAATGGTAACACTCTAATGGCAGAAAATGAAGAGGAACTGAAGAATCTCTTGATGATGGTGAAAGAGGAGAGTGAAAAAGATGGCTTACAACTCAGCATTCAAAGTACTAAGATCATGGCATCTGGTCCCTTACTTCATGCCAAACAGGAGAAGAAGTGGAAGCAATGACAAATTTTATTTTCTTGGGCTCCAAAATCACTATGGACAGTGACTACAGCCATGAAATTAAAAGATGCTTGCTCCTGGGAGGAAAAGCTATGACAAACCTAGAGAGCATATTAAAAAGCACAGACATTACTTTGCTGACAAAGGTCTGCATAGTCAAAGCTATGGTTTTTCCAGTAGTCATGTAAAGATTTGAGCGTTGGACTGTAAAAAAGGCTGAACACCAAAGAACTGATGCCTTCAAACTGTGGTGCTGGAGAAGACTCTTGATAATCTCTTGGACTGCAAGGAGATCAAACCAGGCAATCCTAAAGGAAATTAACCCTGAATATTCATTGGAAGGACTGATACTGAAGCTGAAGCTCCAATATTTTGGCTACTTGATGCAAAGAGCTGACTCATTGGAAAAGACCCTGATGCTAGGAAAGATTGAAGGCAAAAGGAGAAGAGGGTGGCAGAGGATGAGACAGTTAGATAGCATCACTGACTCAATGGACATAAATTTGAGTAAACTCCATGAGATAGTGGAGGACAGAGGAGCCTGGCATGCTGCAGTTCATGGGGCTGCAGAGTCAGACACGACTTAGCAACTGAACATCACCCATTCATCTGCAAATGATTGTGCACATTGCTCTGTTTTGTAAAAATTCTTATTTACTTATTTTTGACTGCACTGGGTCTTCTTTTCTATTCAAGCTCTTTCTAGTTTCATCCAGGAGGGTCACTCTAGTTGCCAGGCACTGGCTTCTCATTGCAGTAGCCTCTCCTGTTGCAGAGCATGGTCTCTAGGGCAGGTGGCCTCTAGAGCACAAGCTCAATAATTGTGTCTCAGGCTCAGCTGCTTCAAGGCATGTGGGATCTTCCCGGATCAGGGGTCGAACCCCTGTCTCCCGCATTGGCAGGTGGATTCTTTACCACTGAGCCACCAGGGAAACCCTAGCTGGGATTACTTTTTAATGTTAATCTCTGTTGGGTGATGGGGGTAGTGGGTTCTTAATCCACATGACTAGAATGAATCTGAACTCCAGTCTCTTGAGAGGCTTGTACTTTGGATTCTCAGTGAAGATTTTCCTTTCATGTAGAGCCTAGGCTAAGGTAGGCAGTATTCCATTTTTGTCTTTTCTAATGGATGGATTATTTTCTGGCTTCCCTTTTCTCCTAGATTCATGCAGGAGTTCCCAATCCTCACTCCCCACTTTAGGCTTGCACAAGACCTCATCTCCACGGCTCATGTAGCTCTTCAGTCCCAAGCCCTTGGCTTTTAAGTCCACAGACTCCCTCAGGGCAGTCAGCATTCGCTTTCACCACTGTGGCTTTCAACTTTCACCATGTGGGGCACTTTTGTTGTCTTCTTACTAATTTTGTGGACTTAGCAGTTAGATAGGATTGGTATTTCTATTTCAGCTGGTATTTTTAGATATTTGCGTTAAGGAGGGCTTTTAGGTAACCTGCTCTCCAGTATTACCTGAAATGAAGCCAAAATCCTCTCTTTCTCTTCAGCGTCCTGAAATTTCATGAATAGTGTGCCATGGGACATTTTTCATTCATGGAGCTAGCACTTGGTGGAAACTTTCAATCTGGAGGCTCATGTTCTTTAGTTCCTTTGTGTGGATTACCACGTTTTATCCATTCATTAGTTGATGGACATAAGAGTTTTCTGTTTCCTGGCTATTATGAATGATACTGTTATAAACATTTGTTTATAAGAAATAGATTGTCATTTTCTTCTAGAAGCATAATTGCTGGGTCCAATGGTAAGTCAGATGGGGAAACAGTGGAAACAGTGTCAGACTTTGTTTTTTTGGGCTCCAAAATCACTGCTGATGGTGACTGCAGCCATGAAATTAAATGATGCTTACTCCTTGGAAGGAAAGTTATGACCAACCTAGATAGCATTATTAAAAAGCAGAGATATTACTTTACCAACAAAGGTCCGTCTAGTCAAGGCTATGGTTTTTCCAGTAGTCATGTATGGATGTGAGAGTTGGACTGTGAAGAAAGCTGAGTGCTGAAGAATTGATGCTTTTGAACTGTGGTGTTGGAGAAGACTCTTGAGAGTCCCTTGCACTGCAAGGAGATCCAGCCAGTCCATCCTAAAGGAGATCAGTCCTGGGTGTTCATTGGAAGGACTGATGCTGAGGCTGAAACTCCAATACTTTGGCCACCTCATGCGAAGAGTTGACTCATTGGAAAAGACTCTGATGCTGGGAGGGATTGGGGGCAGGAGGCGAAGGGGACAACAGAGGATGAGATGGCTGGATGGCAACACTGACTCGATGGACATGAGTTTGAGTGAACTCCGGGAGTTGCTGATGGACAGGGAGGCCTGGCGTGCTGTGATTCATGGGGTCTCAAAGAGTTGGACACGACTGAGCAACTGAACTGAACTGATGGTAAGTCTCTGTTTAACTTTTTGAGGAACTGGCAGACTTTCCCCATTGGCTACACCATTTACATTCCCACCAACAAAGTATGAGGATTCCGGTTCTGCAGGTCCTCACCAACACTTGTTATTACCTGTCGTTTTTGTTAAAGCCATCCTAGTGCGTTTGGCATAAGACTTTATAGCTCAGGGTTTAGAGCACTAGTCTTATAAACCAGGTGTCAGGAGTTCATATCTCCCTGGGGCCTGCTAAGCAATTCTCTTATTGGGCTTCCCTCATGGCTCAGACGGTAAAGAATCTGCCTGCAATGCAGGAGACCTGGGTGCGATCCCTGGGTTGGGAAGATCCCCTGGAGGATGGCATGGCAACCCACTCCAGCATTCTTGCCTGGAGAATCCCCATGGACAGAGGAACCTGGCAGGCTAAAGTCCATGCAGTCGCAAAGAGATGGACACAGCTGAAGAACTCAGCACACAGACAGTGGGTTTGAAGTGGTATCTCTTTGTGTTTTCAATTTACGTTTTCCTAACAAGGCTAATGACCTTGTGTATCTTCTCATGTGCTTATTGGTCATTTGTATACCTTTGGAGAATGTCTATCTGTTGCTCATTTTTAAACAATTTTTTTTATTATTTGAGGTTTATTTTTAACTGTTATATTTTTTTATATCCCTTATCTTCAATTAATTATTTTATTTACCTGCCGTTCTTCTTCTATGTTTCTAGTATGCTCCGTGCCTTCTTGAGATATTTATTATGCTTTAAAATTCTGTCTGGTCCATTACCTATGACAGAAGGACACCTATGCCAGAGAAAGCTTCTTTTATAGTACTTGCTCTTCAGTTGCCTCATATTTTCTTAGAAGCTAATGTTCCCTTGAGACTGCTAGCCACTCTAACTGATAATGTGCTCCTGGAAGGAAGATGCAAAAGCTTAGGTTCTATGTTATGCTCCTCCTTTGAGTTCAGGGATTGGGGTTTCATTAGAAGAGGAAAACCACCCTAAGGTGGGAAGCCCCTGGTTCCAGTGTGGGCTCAGTCACCCGCCTCTAATACACGTGTTGCCTTGTACTGCTTATTTGCAAGAGCTGCTCTTTTCCTTGAGTTGTAATTTCCTGATTCACCAAATGAATAGTGAGGAGGGAGGGAAGCTCATTTGTGCCAGCCAGCTCACTGACCTCCTTGACTTCATAACTCCCCTTGACTCTGACCTTTTGTTAACTGCTTCACACACACACACTCACACTCACACACACACACACTCACACTCACACTCCACCACTGCCCTGATGTTACCCTGCTGTCTCTGGTTGGTGCTGGACTGCTTACCTGCACTGGCTGCAGGCAGGCAGGGCCCCACTGAGCACACAGAAGCCATTCTCCAGTCTCGCCTGCCCACGAGTCCTGGCACTCTTCCGCTCTCGGCTTGCTGTTCACCCAGCGCAGCACCGCCCGCACTCGCACGCCAGTGTCTGGCTCTGCCATTCATCTCATCTAATTCCTTCTTTCTTCAGAGATTTCCCTAGGATTAGGTCCTGTGGAGAAAGTTGTAGGCCTGTGTGAATGTCAAAAGGGCTTACTCTGAGAAAGCCTTCTATACAAATATTGAATCATTATGTTGTATCCCCTGGAACTAATATAATGTTGTATGTCGGTTAGACTGCTCAATAAAAGGAAAAAGAGGACCTTCCCTGGCAGTTCAGTGGTTTAGAATTCACCTCCCAATGCAGGGGTTACCGGTTCAGTCCCTGGTTGGGGAGCTATGACCCCACATGGCTCACCTGGAGAAGATGGCCTTAGGGAGGGACCCAGAATGGCTACAATTAGAATAATGCCCTGGCCTGACATCCAGCTGGTATGCCTGGTATGGCTGGATCAGATGTTTCTGGCCAGTCTCCATCCTGAGTGCTTATTAAGTATTTGAATAGCTCCTAAATACCATTACCTGACACCATTTATGATAGTTTACATATCCCATATGGGCTGCCCATGAGAGTGGGTGTTTATTGTTACTACTATTTCAGAAGTGAGGAAGTAGAAACTGAGACATCCTAGGTAAGATTACTGGGACTTTCTCAGGGTTGCACAGCTGGTGAGAGATGGAGGCAGGACTCAGAACAAAGACCTTTTCTGTTAAATGCCAAGAGGATTTTCCAGTTTTCGGTCTTTAAATACCTAGGACTTTCAGGAAAAGCGAGGTTTACAGGACCAGAGATTGAATGAGGATGGGAAAGCAGGATCTAGTTTAAGCATTATGGGAATGGTAATCACAAGTCAAACATCTCTTCCCAGGGACTTCCTTGGTGGTGCCGTGGCTAATACTCCAAGCTCCCAATGCAGGGGGCCTGGGTTCAATCAGTGGTCAGGGAACTAGATCCCACATGCCACAGCTAAAGATCCCACCTGACGAAACCAAGACCCAGTGCAGCCAAATTAAAAAAAAAAAAAAGAAAAGATCTCTTCCCCAGGTAGTTTTTGGTCTAATGGAGACCCAAAGGAGTGAGTAAACAAGAATATAAAGCTGAAAATACTACAAGGACAGATAATAAGTAATTTGTAACTCAGAAAAAAAAAAAATAGTATCTCATCAGGGCAAGCAGGGTTTAACTGAGGAGGTCCAATTAAAAGCCTGACTGGATGGTAGATAGGAGAGTTGCAGGAATTTATAGAATCGAAGAGTTTTAGAAAATTTTTTAAAATATCAGGTCCAGGGGCTTCCTTGGTGGCTCAGTGGTAAAGAATCCACCTGCCAATGCAGGAGACACAAGTTCGATCCCTGATCTGGGAAGATCTCACACGCCTCGGAACAACTAAGTCTGTGCCGCACAACTATTGAGTCTGTGCCGCACAACTATTGAGT